>NC_092417.1:113556609-113856788 GCF_040894005.1 Engystomops pustulosus
TATGCGTATAAAATACGGTGGGCTGGCAAATAATGACAAAAGCTTGCATAACCTTAAATTTGGCCACCTCACTGGCCCAGAACCCATTTAGTTTTTTCTGAGAGGTTGTGATGGCGTACAATCTTGTTGATGATGTGCTCCTGGAGTGGGTCATTCTTAGGCTTCTATGAAGGCATTCCACTATACTAGAGAAGGAGCCGAAGACAACCAGTCGATTTGGGGCTCATCCAGCTCAGGAAGGCTCACTATAGGAACCTGTATTCTGACCTGCGGCGGAATCTGGACAATTTTTGCAACTACATTCCGATGTCCGTTACCTATTTTGACCATCTTTTGGAGGAACTGCGATCAAATTGTAATGTTTTGACAATACTACTGATTTTCTTTTTTATTTACTAGGTTTCTTGTCACCAGGAATTTGTTTGCTTCCTGCTTGGTGTTCCCACCATTTAGTTGATTGTAAAACCTGCGAAGTGATCTGGGAGCAACTGAGAGCTGAGTCTGCCGCTCAAGACTGGATCCGGATCGGAATGTTTCCAGGACAAAGCACAATTTCCAAATTGCATCGGGGCGCTCGATGAGAGACACATTTGTGTGAAGAAGCCGGCTCACTCAGGGTCCCGATTCTTCAATTATAAACAATATTTTTCTGTGGTCTTGTTGGCTTTATAATTGGCTTTGTACAATTTTGTAATTGTGGATATTGGGGCCTATGGAAGTTCTGTGGATGCAGCAATCTTCAGGGCTTCCAGAATGGGTGAACTGCTTTGCTCCAACCAAGCTCGCCTTGATGTCTACCTCGATCTACTGGATCTCTTGCATCATTTGTTATTTTCGTTGATGAAGGTTTTGGACATTCACATTATACACTCACCGGCCACTTTATTAGGTACACCTGTCCAACTGCTCGTTAACACTTAATTTCTAATCAGCCAATCACATGGCGGCAACTCAGTGCATTTAGCCATGTAGACATGGTCAAGACAATCTCCTGCAGTTCAAACCAGCATCAGTATGGGGTAGAAAGGTGATTTGAGTGCCTTTGAACGTGGCATGGTTGTTGGTGCCAGAAGGGCTGGTCTGAGTATTTCAGAAACCGCTGATCTACTGGGATTTTCACGCACAACCATCTCTAGCGTTTACAGAGAATGGTCCGAAAAATAAAAAACATCCAGTGAGCGGCAGTTCTGTGGGTGGAAATGCCTTGTTGATTCCAGAGGTCAGAGGAGAATGGGCAGACTGGTTCGAGCTAATAGAAAGGCAACAGTGACTCAAATCGCCACCCATTACAACCAAGGTAGGCAGAAGAGCATCTCTGAATGCACAATACGTCGAACTTTGAGGCAGATGGGCTACAGCAGCAGAAGACCACACCGGGTGCCACTTTTTTCAGCTAAGAACAGGAAACTGAGGCTACAATTTGCACAAGCTCATCGAAATTGGACAGTAGAAGATTGGAAAAACGTTGCCTGGTCTGATGAATCTCGATTTCTGCTGCGACATTCGGATGGTAGGGTCAGAATTTGGCGTCAACAACATGAAAGCATGGATCCATCCTGCCTTGTATCAACGGTTCAGGCTGGTGGTGGTAGTGTCATGGTGTGGGGAATATTTTCTTGGCACTCTTTGGGCCCCTTGGTACCAATTGAGCATCGTTGCAATGCCACAGCCTACCTGAGTATTGTTGCTGACCATGTCCATCCCTTTATGACCACAATGTACCCAACATCTGATGGCTACTTTCAGCAGGATAATGCGCCATGTCATAAAGCTGGAATCATCTCAGACTGGTTTCTTGAACATGACAATGAGTTCACTGTACTCAAATGGCCCGCACAGTCACCAGATCTCAATCCAATAGCGCATCTTTGGGATGTGGTGGAACGGGAGATTCGCATCTTGGATGTGCAGCCGACAAATCTGCGGCAACTGTGTGATGCCATCATGTCAATATGGACCAAAATCTCTGAGGAATGCTTCCAGCACCTTGTTGAATCTATGCCACGAAGAATTGAGGCAGTTCTGAAGGCAAAAGGGGGTCCAACCCGTTACTAGCATGGTGTACCTAATAAAGTGGCCGGTGAGTGAATGTTGGGACCATTCCCTCAGTGTGGTTTGGATGATCGGAGGCACTATCAGCTCACACGTGTGAGACAGCGTGTGGAAAGTTTGGGATTCCTAGCGGCAAACCCAATTAAGATGGACCCAGACAACGTTAAGAAGGCAGTGGGTTATTCTTCACAATTTCATTCAGCTTTAGATGGTGACTTTGAGGGACAACATCCAACTGCGTTTATCCCCCTGGACAATACTCTCCAAGAATGACCCAGAGCAGCTGGACTGTTTGTTAGTGAGCAGTTTGCCTCAGAGGGTGCTGTTCCCTGGCAGATGGATGCTATTAATGGTCATTGAGACTCTGGACTACTAGATTAGCTTTTTTGTTATTTTCCATATTTTTGTTTTTGGGGAGTTTAGTGTAGGGACTCGCAAGAGATGGGGCCCCGTGACGAGGGTTGCAAGCTTAAAACTTCTTTGACCCATTTTTGTATTGTTGAATTTTGGCCAACAGCATAAAATGAGCCAAAGGAGTTACCCAAGACCTCATTATTAAAAGTTATGTATACAATAGTTTTTGTTGTGTGAGTTGTGGCATACAAGAATACAAGAAGGATTTGATCAGTTGGGCTATATGAAGTTCTTTACATGGACACTAATGTGTGCAGACCCAGCCAATCCAAAAATGAAATCTACCACCAGGATAAAAGTATGTACACCAAGTAAACTTACATGCTGGTCTGTGGTCCACCTCTGCAAGGATCCACTGTTCTTTTATCTTTGTATGCAGAACAGTGGATCCTGTCATATTGGACACACATCAGCTTGTAAGTGTACTTGGTTTACAATCCTTCATCCTGTTGTTATAGGACATCTACCTTAAGTTTGACTGATGGTAGCATTAGATGGCCATTTCTTTATGCACTAATTGGAACAATTGTAAGTGTATAAAGAAACAGCATATTATGGGAGAGTCTCTCCATAGGACAACAATCAGTCGTACACTGCACAAATCTGGCTTTCATGGAAGAGTGGCAAGAAGAAAGCCATTTCTCAAACATATCCATAAAAAGTCTTGGTTAAAGTTTGCCACAAGCCACCTGAGAGACAGCAAACATGTGGAAGAAGGTGCTCTGGTGAGATGAAACCAAATGGGAACTTTTATGGCCACAACACCAAACGATATGTTTGGTGTGAAAGCAACACAACTGCTCACCCTGAACACACCATCCCCACTGTCATGGTGGTGGCAACATCATGGTTTGGGCCTGCTTTACTTCAGCAGGGACAGAGAAGAGGGAAACAATTGATTGAAAGATGGATGGAGTCAAATACATGACCTTCTGGAAGAAAACCTGTTCTAGTCTGCAAAAGACCTGAGACTGGGACGGAGATTATTATTATAAACAAGACAATGGGGAAGATTTATTAATGTAAAACCAAAGAATACCCCTATATTCAGCCTCTCCAACAATATACTCAAAATACCAAAAAAGAACCAGAGCGGCAAAAGACTTCAATATATAAAAATATGTAATATTCTTTATTGAAAGTACATAAATGTAACATATATAACCCTCAAATGGGAAAAGAAGAAATTTGTAAATACAGTATATAGGGGACACAAGTAGCCCCAGATGGAAAAAGGGCAGCACAGGAGACCAGTGGCTACCCCTGTTAGTCCAGAGTCCAAATAGTATAGTAAAAAATAATAAACATAATATGGTCAAAGTATTAGACTCAAATGCATTGGGCAAAAAGTGGCAGTAGTGCAGTAAGAAATATGTAAACCATACACAACACTGGAGGTACCGTCCAGTGGTAGTAATAGATATGTCAAAATACTATTGCACACTCACCCGAAAACATAATGGACAGACACTGGGCAGTTCAGGGGAAAGCCAAAGGATACACCCCTTTGGCTTTCCCCTGAACTGCCCAGTGTCTGTCCATTATGTTTTCGGGTGAGTGTGCAATAGTATTTTGACATATCTATTACTACCACTGGACGGTACCTCCAGTGTTGTGTATGGTTTACATATTTCTTACTGCACTACTGCCACTTTTTGCCCAATGCATTTGAGTCTAATACTTTGACCATATTATGTTTATTATTTTTTACTATACTATTTGGACTCTGGACTAACAGGGGTAGCCACTGGTCTCCTGTGCTGCCCTTTTTCCATCTGGGGCTACTTGTGTCCCCTATATACTGTATTTACAAATTTCTTCTTTTCCCATTTGAGGGTTATATATGTTACATTTATGTACTTTCAATAAAGAATATTACATATTTTTATATATTGAAGTCTTTTGCCGCTCTGGTTCTTTTTAAGATTTATTAATGTGTTCAAGGCTCTGGCAGTGCAGATCTGAGCACCACTAGTCTTGTGCTGCACCAGATTCATTATTGTGTAAATGAATCAGTACTGTAGAGTTCTACTTTTAGACCTGCTTTTAGCTGGTCTACACTAATCGCCAAATTTTGGTCCAACCTCTGTGATTTTTTTGGCGCATTAGTCACGCCCCCTTATTGGACTAGTCTGAAGCAGCCAAAAAATGGTCTGGAAGCAATCATGAATTCCACCAATTAATCCATATAGCAAAATCTACAATGAAATGGTTCACAAATAAACTTATCCAGGTGTTAGAATGGCCAAGTCACAGTCCAGACCTGAATCCAATTGAGTGGAAAGAGCAGAAAACTGCTGTTCACAAATTCTTTCCATTCAGCCTCACAGAGCTTGAGCTGATTTCCAAGGAAGAATGGGCAAAAATGTCAGTCTCTCCATGTGCAAAACTGAGACATACCCTAAGCGACATGCAGCTGTAATTGCAGCAAAAGGTGGCACCCCAAAGTATTAACTTAATGGACATCTACCACCAGAATCAAGGACTGTAAACCAAGCACACTGACATACTGGTGTGTGCACCCTCTGGCAGGATAAGCTTTTCTATTATCTTCTTATACCCTTGCTTTTACCAAAAAAAGGCTTTTAAAATTATGAGTGGCTTTGGGTTACATAAGTGTTAATGGAGCCCCCAGGCTCATTTTGCATACTCGTTAAAGCCTTTTTATCTGAAACAATGAAAACTAAATTGCAGCAAACTTTGCTGTGTAAGTGAAAAAGTTGCAAAGGAATAAAGCACTTATCCACTTATGCGCCAAAAATACTAAATACTCTGCTAAGCCTACATGAAAGTAGAGCAAATCTTGAATTGCATGAATTGTCTTCTATTGTCTCAAACTTTTGGCAAAAACTAATTGAGAACTTTAGATTCTCTAGGCCTGAGTACAATATTTCACCACAAAAGAGAACCATGGAACATCTTTGCTTTGATACATAGGCTCTATCCAGTGTAAATCTAGGTATATATCAGCATTCTGATAAAATTGGTCTTCCAAATATTTCCTGCTCAGCAAGCAAATAATAAATACATCTGCAGAAGCAAAGCAGAGTAAATTGTGAGTATGCTTTCTTAGTTCTAAGTAAATTAGGCATAGAAGACCACATATTCATGGCTATTCAAGCTTTATATTCTCATCATTTAGCTTACTGTATTGTTCAATGGTGTATGTCCCAATTTGTTTACCCTGTCAACTGGGATGAGACAGAGGTGCCCCCAGTCACCTGTCATCTTTAATATTAT
The DNA here is from genome assembly GCF_040894005.1 of Engystomops pustulosus. NCBI lineage: Eukaryota > Metazoa > Chordata > Amphibia > Anura > Leptodactylidae > Engystomops > Engystomops pustulosus. The sequence continues at coordinate 113,562,316 of NC_092417.1, forward strand.
CCATTGAACCACTGGCAGCTGCCATATGCCCAGACATTAAAGGTATAACTTTAATCCTACTAACAGAATAAATCTAACATGCTACTTATGCACTACAGTGAATGACGTTTTTTACATACCCCATGAGTAGTGATGAGTGGCCTCGGACTGCAAAGTTCAAGTCCAAAGCGAATTTGGTGGGTTTCGCACCCATGTATCTGGAGATCGAACAAGACCTGTTGTTCGGGATCCAGGTCAATTGACTTAATTGACTGCTAAGAAGCTTAGCCTTTTCTAAGCGACCACACATATGTCCTCTGTACGCATGCCTGTGACTTACCAGGCCGGACATGTGACTCTGCAGTATTAGAGCAGAGTCCAGACAGAGCTAGATAGGCAGGGCAGGGCACTTACATATAGATGGGAGGCTGTTGTTTTAGGTACAGGTGAAAATTTGAAATAATTGCTCTTATTAGGGCACTCTGAGGAACTGCATTAGGCTACTTATAGGCTGCTATAGGGATATTCTTACTGATCATAGAGGATTATGCAACAATACTTGGAAAGATGAGAATATTCCCTGCAATCTGAGTGGCAGGCTTGTAGTGCAGCATAGAGTTATGTCATGGGTGGCTTGGTCAAGATGAACAGGTCTCAACTATGCCCATCAGGGCCGGCGATGGGGAGACCACAATGTAGTTGTGAGTTCCCCCTTGGGCACTCTCAGTGTGTGTAGTAATAGATCCCCGCGCAGATGGTGAATGAGAGGCCTGTGGTATTAGCAGCAGCAGCCAGGGATCACACATGGAGTCAGGGATGTTGAACAATATACTCACAGTCTCTTTATTAACCAGACAGTCCAATGCAGAAGCGGGTGACAGGTTGTAACAGATTTCCACGAGGCAGTGGATTGGTTGGATCTGTAGCTTTACTTGGGAAAGTCCCTCAGCCCTGGTCCAGTAGATAGGGGCTGGAAAATAGCTAAGGCTGCTTAGGCAGCTCTAATGAATGCAGTCTCTATGGAATTAGGCACACAAAGCTGCCAGTCTGGCAAAGTATATCTCTTGGAAGGGAGAAAGTGGCTAGCAGGCTGGCTGTCTCTGCAGGCTTACACACAAAACTACTGAGGAAACTCTGCAATGTCTGACAGGATGAAAATGCTGGAGTCTTGCAATGAGCTTCCTTTTATAAACTTTAGGAGCGTACTGCAAGGGTAGTCTGAGTTTAGTAACCAATGGGAGTCTGAGGATTCTGCAGGAGGAATTACAAATGAAACATTTAACATAAACATTGTGAACAATAACCCTCTAACACACATGATGTGTCAGATGTAAAACCACATATTGCCACTAGTATAGTAGTATAGGATAAGAAATAAAGGAAGGTGTACAGTATAGACAAAATCTCTAGACTTAGCTTCACAGGGCTGGCTACATTCCATTAGTATCGTGTCTAGCAGGCCATTACTATGGCATCATCTAGCAAGATCTTGAAAGTCCTGTTTCTATATAGTTTTCAGCTCCAGAAAAATCCTTAAGGTGCTGGTTCCCGTGAAAAGCATATAGTCATTCTTAAATTGTAAAGGTTCTGTTGTCAGTGAATAGTGGCACTAATATCAAGATTTTAAAGATGCTCAAGTCAGTGAATAGTGTGCACTAAGGAGCATCTGTCAGTAAATAGCATGCTTTAATACCTAGATCATTACCGAGCTGCTGAAAGTGAATAGCGTGCATTACTACTTAGATTCTAAAGGTGCGGTCACTGTAAAGTTTGGCACTGAGGGTCTTTTTAAATGAGGAAAGCAGGAATTAAAAGGGTTGTCTGGGCTTTAAAAAAAACTATATATCTAGCCTGGAGGGCTGTAAAATAATAAAAACTTATTGTTACCTTTGCAGTGCTCCCATTGTCCCGCTCCACCACGCATCAGTTCTGTGCCCCTGTTTGTTTACAGAGACGGGCATGCCCATCTGTCCAGCTGTGCGCCTAACATAGCATCGTTTTCAATGTGTATCAAGTGAGTGGAAGTGGTCAGAGGGGAACCAATGCCTCTGTAAACAAATAGGGGCATGGTAGTAATGGACGGCGGTGCAGGAAAATGGCAGCATCGGGGGGAGTAAGGATACATTTTATTAATTTTTTCTTCACCCCATCCCTGGCCAGATATCAAGTCTATTTAAAACCCAGAAAGCCTTTTAAGGGACAGAGATGTGGCTGGGGGCTGCTGCTGTTGATGTAGCTTGTGTTTTTCTTTGGAGAGTGGGAGAGTGCGTCTTTTGTCTCTTTCTTCACAGTCTGAGCATCTCATGTATAACCACGCACCTGAGCTGCAGTGGCTGAGACACCCAAAAAGTCTGAAAACACCTAAGGCTACCCCTGTTGCTTAGGTTGGCTCAGCCTGTTCAATCGCCTCCCAAGTCACAAGGACACCCAGTCTCCCCACTATGGAAGGATGTGACACCACCACTGCCGTCACCATCACCAAGCCTGTCAACACCATCTCCCAAATAATGCAAAGAAAAAGCAAGTTTTGCCCTGCGTAGGAGAATTTCAAAATTGCTGGCTTTGAAATGCCCCCATTCAGGCTGGTGGATATGGAGATCTTTAAAGATCTGATGGCAGCAGAGTATGAAGCTCTCAGCGTCCACTACTTTTCTAGGCAGGCAGTCCCCACCCAGCACCAACAGGTTATGGACAAAATCAGATTTGCACTTCTTAATGCTATTAGCCCCAAGTTGCACATCACAACTTACCACTAAGCACAACATTACATCTCCTTAATGGTCAACAGAGTAAATGTAGTGGCAGCTGGTCCTGAGACAGGAGGCACTCTGGCTCTCATTGGGTACCCTACCCAAGATTGCAAGACACCACTTGTTGCTTCCTCCTCTCCTGCTTCCTCATTCAGTCAGCACATCACCCACACCACCACTTTTAATAAAGCCATGGGAAAAGGCAACAGGCTGTGCTAAAACTCGTCCGTCTGGGTGAAAGACCAAACACCCCCCACAAGCTGTGGACTTAGGTCTAGTAGCGATAAATGAGTGCCACTGAACCTCAAGCGTGGCAAGGTGGTACTCAACAATTGCCATAACCTTGTTGCAGCTTTGGGACAAGCCAAGTTGATGCACATCCCATGTTTTGAGCATTTGCTCAACTTGGTGGTGCAAAGGTTCCTAGGCAACTATACAGACCTGCCAAAGTCACTGCTTGAGGTGTGTGCCATGTATTCACATTTTTTATGTTAAAACCCTGCTTCTGCTCGCCTATCTGCACTACAGAGGAACCTTGGTCTGCTTACTTTGGTCTGTACCAATTTGTTGGAATTCCACTTTACATATGCTGGAAAGGATCTTTGAGCAGCAGCAGGCAATTGTTTAGTTCCATCTCCAGAATGCTCGGGTGAGTCGAAGTAGTGTGCAGCAGCACTTCATCACCACTAAGTGCCTGAATAAGTTCCATTTTTGGAACTTAGGCTACATTTACACAAATGTGTGCTTGCCCAGCCCAGTGTGTGCCACGGGGTTGTGTATCCGTGCAGACAGATATATGTTCCCAAGTGGCCGACCTTAAACTGTGAATTTTGTAATTCCGCTTTCCCGGAACTTCAACTTGAAATTTTTGTTGTTACAGTTTTTGTTGTTACAATTTTTATTGGTCTGAAATGTGCATATCAACCAAAGAACAGAATAAAGACCTTGTGAAGATGCAAGCTCATGCTGGTACAGTGAAACAAGAGACCAAACAAAATAAGAAATGGGAAATCTCTACTTGGTAGGCTATTTTTAATTTTAACAAGGGGGAGCTAACTAGCCCTAAGGCACCATAACCAAGGAGTAAAACTTAACCTTTATTAGTATTAAATAATAGATGATGACCAAAAACTGTGAACACAGGGTTGCACCAATGCCACGTGTAAAAATATCCCAGTGCTGGTTTACCGGATTCCCCAGACTGGGTGTCATATATGCCACATAAATGTTAATGGGGCGAACAGTAGTTGTGGGTAGTAGATTTACAGGTGAGGTGTCAGGTGAGACTCCAATGTGGGTTAAATATACGGAATCTATGTAGGTAAGTGAACTCAGAAGGATGCAGTCCGCACCTCCTGGTCAGATCAACAGGCTTTTTTTCACCATATTGCCCAGATGGGTTACTGGGGAAACCTTTCTTTTGCGTTATGATACTACATAGGTCCTCATGGTGTGACCCAATATTTCATGTTTCAACTGTAGGATTTAGGGAAAGGTGAAAAGATGATCCCCAGTTGACCAATCACTAAAATGGGCTGCTTTATTAGCATCTATGCAGTGATGCCATGTTGTTAAATCACCCTACATATTCTGATTATCAATTGGCCCAGTCGTCCCATACACCTGGAAAAATCATTCACACCACACACTACTAGTATTGATCCTATACTGCCTCCTATGTAGTTTTATATTAAACTGAACACTGGATTGGCGTGCCCTGCTGACTAAAATTTAGCTACCAAAGCCCCCCAACATGTTTCGCCGAGTACTCGGCTTCATCAGGGGTAGCGGGCTTAGCTCGTGAGCGGCGTGCGGAGTATAAATTTATATGCTAGTCCAGACTGCCATTGGGTGGTGGGTTTGCCCAATCAGATGCCCGTGTCTGACAATCAGGTGGGGGGTGGGGGGCACGTGTCTATGACGTTATTCCGACCGCCCCTAAGTATGTGCAGGCGGCATCTAGTTAAATATCCAACACGAGGTTCCCATCGTGCATAGTAACCATACACGTCACCTATAAACCGCCTACATCCGAGTTCCCGTTGGTTCCCATTGGACCTGACTGGTGACGCGGATGGGTGGTCTCCCTCGGTGGAGGATTTGGTATCCAATCACATGCTCATCATGTGATGTGATCACGTGATCTGAGGCAACACCCCGTGGCGTTGCTATGGATACCGTCTCCAAGGGCCAGAGCACCGGACCAACGGGAACTCGGACAGGTGCCGACAGAGCATCCTATAGAAGATCTAAGATAAGCACAGGTAAGTATACAGTCGTTAAGACCTGATCACCTGGGCAGTCATATAGAAGGATCATGATAAATTAGTGCCCGAGACGAATAAGAACGTCAGGGACATTCGTAAGTACAAAATTGTATGCACGCCTATATTTAATGGTCAAATTCGTCCAGTATAGAATTAATATAAGATATATATCTGCACAACAGGATAAGATCCATATTGAGGTGTATGCCACTGTGAGTGAACGTCATGAGACTATGGTTAGTAGAAATATACTTATACTGTTATTTTCAAAAACCATCAAGCATAAGTGAAAAAAGAAAGAAAAAAGTTAAAAAGAGAAGGCTCAAACGGAGTTAATGGGAAAGGTCAGGTCCAGCTAGATCAGGCGACATATATGAATAAAGTATAATCCTGTATAATCCTTCATTAAGCCCTATAGGGCTAAGGCTCTTGAGGCGGTGAATCCACCTTGCCTCAATCTGTAGGAGTCTCTGGTTCTGATCGCCTTGTCTTGGACCACGTTTAATACGATCAACCCCCCAGAATTTCAGGAATGTCCACACTATTACAGTTGTAAAAATCCCTTATAACGAAGAACTCTTGATTATGGGGATTTGTAAAATTCTTAGTCCCGGGTAAGTAGCGGCAGAACGTACAGGACCCACAGGAAAATGAGCCAGTGGTATTACCACCCAACTGTTTCATAGGTCCCTTCAAGGGAGCAAAATGACTGTGTACCAGATAGTCTCGTAGATTTCTCCTCCTCCGATACGTTATCGAAGGGTACTCAGGTAGACGTTCAGACAGATCTGGATCGGTCTTGAGGATGGGCCAATATCGTCTCGTTATGTTGGTAATTTTACCAGCATATGCATCATAGGTGCCTATACACCTTATTGGACCTGCTTGTATTCCGTCTTCACGGGAGTTGGCCAATAGAGACCTGTCCATACGTTTAGCTCTCGAGTAGGCCCTATAGAGATGCTTTTTCGGGTATTGTCGCTCAGTTTAGTAGTTGGTCACATTCATTTTTGAAACTCTGTTCATCAGAGCAATTCCTCTTGGCCCGGAGATATTGGCCAACGGGTATCCCTCTTAAGAGCTGGGGGATGCAAACTATCCCAATGGAGAAGACTATTTGTAGCGGTTGGCTTCCGATATATATCCGTATGTAATTTGTTGTCATCCCCAATGCTTATGGTAAGATCGAGAAAGTTTATAGATTCGTCAGAAATTTCATGGTTAAACTTCATTCCAATCTCATTTGTATTCAAGGCTTCTACGAAATCTAAAAAGAGAGGAGCATCCCCTTCCCACAGTATCAGTATATCATCGATATACCTACCCCAATATAAAATATGGTTGGTATGGCTCAATAGGTCGTCTGAGAACACTATAGTGTCCTCCCATCATCCAAGAAAGAGGTTCGCATATGAGGGCGCACAAGTCGCCCCCATAGCGGTCCCTCTGACTTGGTGGTAGTACACTCCCTCAAATAGGAAGTAATTCCTGGTTAGGACAAAAGACAGTAGGTCAATCATAAAGTCATTATGCACCCGGTATTGTATTCCCCTGGTGCTAGTGAAGTGTCGTATAGCGGTCAAACCCAACAGGTGGGCGATATTACTGTAGAGGGATTCTACATCAAGACTCGCTATTTTAGTTTGATTAGTGATGACCAATTCAGATAATTTGGAGATTGCATCTTTAGTGTCCCTGATGTATGATGGGAGACTCTGTACAAATGATTGTAAAAGAGTATCTAGATAAATGCTACATGATTGTGTCAAATTATTGCAGCCGGACACTATCGGTCTCCCTGGTATTGGATGTTTCTGTTTATGCACCTTTGGTAGTGCGTAAAATGTCGCTATAGTTGGGTTGGGGCATGATAAAAATCTATTTTCCTCCTCACTGATTAGGTTGCCACTGAGAGCCTCATCTAGTATTTCTTCTAGTTCATGAGCATACTCTCTAGTGGGATTGTTAGGCGACACTTCATAGGTATTTTTGTCACTGAGTAATCTCAGAACCATGTACCTGTAGTCAGATGTGTTCATAATGACAATATTCCCCCCTTTATCCGAGGGTTTTATAATAACTTCATTGTTATTCTGCAGAGTCTCAAGGGCAGCTCTCTCTCCCCGAGTCAGATTTGAATGGATATTTTTCTTGTCCAATTTTAAAGATTTTATATCCTGAGTAACGAGTTGGACAAAAGTATCCAAATTTGAATATTTGGAAAAGGGGGGTCTCATTCTGGAATGTGGTCTGAGGTCGGTCAGTGGAGGTTTTATAGGTTGTGGACCCACTAAATTTTCCTCTTCTAAAGTGATTAGAGCTTCTAGGGCTAGAGTCTCCCTCTGTACAGCCCTCTTCCTCGCTGTGTCCTCCTCTTTGTGCATTTTGTGAAGTGCCAATTTTCGGGCGAAAAGGTTAATATCCTTTATCCAGGTGAATTTATCACATTTTGGTGTAGGGGTGAAGGAAAGACCCTTGCAGATCCTCTCCAATTGGATGGCGAACATTGGTGGAAGTCATTTTCAAGTCTTTTCAGAGATGCTCAATTGGGTTTAGATCAGGGCTCTGGCTGGGCCAGAATAGTCACAGAGTTGTTCTGAAGCACTACACTGAAATTTTAAAAATAAAGTCTCTATTATCCTATTACTCCCTCAAACTTTCTCACGACTGAAGATTCCTTCCAGTGTGCCCCCTGAAGAAGCTGTGTAGGTGAAACCCATGTCCGCGGTGTGTATGACTAGCGCCCTCATGGAGATTTGATATGCTCATTTTAAAGTTTTAATTTGTGAGTATAATGAAATAAAATACCGTTACCCTTTATGAAACAGGGTATCCTATGTATGTATGAATTTCCTCTACACAGTCGACCGTGGAGGTGTAACTGAGGTTGAAGGAGGATAAAAGGGGAGCGTTTCTCTCTCTGACTTATTCTTGTGAGAGGACTCTTCAACCGTGAGGGAGTCAGAGGATCTCCAAGGATAAGAAGTGATTGTTCAATGCCATTTCATTCAACCGGATCGAGTTAATGGATTGAAAAACAGAGCTCTGGTCGGAGATTTTATTTTTAAAATTTCAGTGTATGACTTTTTAATGTGGACTCTTGGATCGGTCCATGACTGTTCTAATAGCTATATTTTACAGGTTGTAACCAAAGTGACAAGTGATTGCTTTAATGAAATATATGATTTTATGGGGTTACAAATCATACTTTATTTTTTCATTTTTATTTTAGTTGTACATTGCTCCGAAAAATCTAGGTGCAAAATTTCCATTAAATTCCAGCAGCAAAATCAGGCATGATAAACCAATGGCATTTACTCATAGATCCTGGCACTATGACTGTGGTGTTCACCTTTGATTTGTTATCAATGACCTCCTTCCTTCTGAAATCAATTTTTATAATTATGCCAATTACCCAGTATGGTTCTGGGGGGTGTTACCAGAGTCCCTCTGGGGTCTGTCTGCACAGGCTGTTACACTGCTGCCCTTCTGCTTCCTCATATCTTCTCCTTACCTCCCTCTGATGTATTCTCACTGCAGCAGAGGATCTTGGGACCCGAAATCCTATAGATTGTGGAGAGGACAAAAATGTTCTAGAGAGGGACAGTTCTATCAGAAATGTGTCATAGTGCCTTCACCAGGTCCACACACCAGCAGGTATTCGGTACAGAGGGATACCAGTGGTGGATGGTGGTAGGGACTCTGAACCACAGTGAGAAAACCATATAGCAAGTATCCTGGCTTTTAGTGGCAAAACAGCAAAGTGGGTCAGGGTGAAGTTACAGCCCAAATAACCAACAGTTACACTGCCTCAACAGATCAGTGCAAAAAGAGTGTTTCAAACCCAAAAATGTGAAAAATTGTAATAGATTTCAATGCATATACACAACAACCCCTTCATTTATACATATGCAGAACCAAAACCGTGGATATATCTGATGATTGGTTTGTCTGGAACATATTTGGAACATATTCTCTGTTAACGGCCACCATCATTCTTCATTTGTTTTTCTAAGCTATGTAAAGGCCGAATCAAAATTAAGAATGTAAATAGAGCCAAATAGTAGTTCATCCTTGGTTTCACTTATTTTAGGATATTCAGCTGGAGTCCTCTAGATGGTGCTCTGACACCTCATATTAATGTGAGTTGTATAGGTTTTAGGAATATTCCTATTCCGAAACAGTGAACTGACTGAGACAAGTTAATAAATTATTATCTATCAACAGGACAGATGAAAACTAACAGATCATTCGGAACCCCACTGATCATGACAACTGAAGTTAAATTTTCAACATTTATTAAGAACGTCAGGATTCGGGATGCGTGGATACACTGGACCACCGCGGGAGGTGGTACCAGCCGACACCTGGGACCTGAGTGTAAGTGGCACCTGGTCTTCACCAGAGCCCGGCGCAAAGCGGGTTGGACTTGCTGCGGCAGGATACCACCAAGTTGTTCCACAGGTGCAACTAGCCCGCGGTGGCAGCCGAGGTCGAGGTACCTTAGCAGGAGACAGTCTCGTGGTCAGGTCCAGTCACAAGGTCAGGGCAGGCGACAGAGATGCAAGGTCAAGTCCAATCCGGGGTCAGCAACAGGAGGTCCCGGCAGATGGGAACGAGAACACAGCCAAATGGGACACAGGAGCAGGAACACATGGGAGCAGGAACGCAGGATACAAAGGAGACACAGGAAAGCTGGAGAATCACTAGGGAGCTTTTTCTAAGGCTGTGAGGCACATAGATTCGGCAGGGAAGACAGGAAGGGGCTGGGAATTTATAAAGAAGGGTATCTGGCGTGCTCTGACCCTCCAACCATGACCGAGTCGGCGAGCGCGCCCTATGCGGCAGGGACGCGCTCAGGGAGCCGCGGGTGACGCCGCTGGATCCTGCCGAGGTGAGTCGCGCGGCGACTGGTTGGATGGTAAATGGGGAGCCCTTGATGTTACGCAGCTATCAAGTGGAGACAAGGGATGTCAACCATAAACTTACAGTTCCTTTTATTCCTGAACACGGCAATATCAACAACAGAGAATGATTTAACTGGTTCAAGGTGGCTGGTTGGATGGTGTTCAGTGTAACATCCCGCACCAGGGCCTAGTCTTTCTTCAGTGGCTGTAGAGAGCCAGATCTCAGAATACCGGAGTGGCTGTCTTATGCGACCTTTGGCACGCCATGATAACAGTGCTTGGTATTGGGACCGGAGGACGGCCCTACAGCCCGGCAGGTCTCCAGCAGGTGGTGTGTGAAAGAAATATAGAGGAAGAGGCTGATGCAATAGGTTTCTCGCTGGAGCATGTGCCATGTGCCGTGCTTCACTATGGAGAGGCCTGGCCATAGGTGAGTGAAATTTAAGTGTTTAAGTAGCCTTAGTCTGCACTGGGCGCTTGCTGTTGACATGACGTAACTTCTGTGCCTCTTTATACAAACAGAAGCCAGCAGTGATAGGAAGCGCTGCACAGGAGCAGTGGTGAGAGGTGAGTATACCTTGTTATCTGTGTACCCTTTGGGGCCCAGAGTAAAAGAAAAAAATTATTCCAGCAATATCTATCATATTTTCAAGATTCACAATTAATGTTTTTCAATAGGAAGCATTATTGTCTTCTACCAAGAGATAGCAATCTGTCCATGTAATGTCATGAACACACAGGCCCAGATATATTAAAGCCCCTGCGCCAGTTTTCTGTCTGACTTTGCACATTCTTCGCACATGCTTGCACAGAAGGACCAGGGACACATTTTTGTTGCGGCCGCACTATTCTGCAATGAAAGGGACAATCCTGTGTCGGACGATGCAAAACATTTGTAATGCAGTGACTGATAGAGTTGTGTTGCACACCTATGTTAAAGGTGCACCAAAAACAGGCGTACTCTGTCGGAGCAGTGCAAGGGGCGTCATATTCATGAGGAACGTGCACCACATTTCATGAGTTAAACCTACTCAAAACACAAACACCAGATATACACAGAGACTATATTATTGAAAAAAGCATATAACAAAGAATTTTATTAATCAATTGTAATGACATAAAAACATACACAATCAAAAGCATGAAACAGACGTTTTTTTTACGGGGAGGGTGGCAACTAGTACTGGACAGGTAACATAAAACATCGAGGTGGCGTGGTGACGTAAAAACGTCAATGCACATATAATCTATCTCCTGGGCCTATAAGGAGACTGTAGTAAGGCACAAACACAGACATAATGACTAAATATAATGTAATGAGTAACACGGTATAATAAACCAATATTAGTGTTAACCTAGGTACCAGGATGTATGCAACCACCAGGATGAACAAGTACCCCGACGGCACGCTGCCTTCGTCAAGGGGTACCACATTTCATGAGTCTGTTGAACACTGCATCCTCTACAGGCAAACTGCACATAGTACAGTTTATACTTTTTGATAAATGTGGGCCACAGTGTCACTTACATCAATCCTACGGTGATTTTGCACACTTGTTGGTTGCTGCATATTGTTTAGTCTGTCTATAGCTCTAACTTCAGCATAAACATTGTCTTCCTCTCATATTGAAATGACTCATTGAATTTCACAGTAACTTCCTTCTCTTTTTCAGAAAGCCTTCACATGTTTGTTGACCTTTGAGTAAACCTTTTTACCATGAAGTGCATTTCACAATCCTGCAAAAATAGAAAAACTGGTGAAAGTACAGAAAACTAATTTATTCCGATGCATATAAGGTGCTTGAAATTAAACAGTTTTAAACACACAACTTATCCCCTAAAACTTATCACATTCATCCAGTTTTTCTCACTAATGTCTTCCGGTCATAATAAAAACTATTACTGACATTTTACAATGCAGGAGAAAATAGCTCTTTCCCTACTGTAGTTACCATGACTCTATAGATGGAGGCTTCTTCTTCCATCTTCTGGCTTCATCCATAGTGTTTAACAGCTGATTAGCAACAGCTGATTGTTGTCTCAATCCCCTAACCTAGTTATGACCTAATTAACACCTTACAGTACAGTGGTTGTCCATATTCTTTTTTACTGTCCCACTAGGGCAGTGATTTTCAACCTTTTTTGAGCCGCGGCACACTTTTTATACTTAGAAAATCCTAGGGCACACCACCAACCAAAATGACACTGATACAGTAATATTATACATATAGTTAATAATATAGATTCTAAATTTATTTTACTCACTCATTGTGAAACCTGAGCCTGTTTCGATAAACACAAAAGGGATATCCTGGCAGGAATGGTGGAAAGACACACACGAAGCTCTTCCTCAACAGTTCTCATAATCTGATGCTGATTATTATGTGGCTCATATACTGCAAAATAAAGGGGTACAATGAGAAGTACTATGAGGCCAGAGTACAAGTGCCAGCTCATATACTCAGCATATGGGCTGGTACTTGTAGTACTCCAGCCTCATGACTATAGTATTTCTCATTTTACATTTCTCATTGTTATATGCAGTATACTGCTGGGGTACTAAAAGTACCAGCTCATATGCTGAGTATTCTGCCAACAGTTCATATACAAAAGCTCATATAGCAGCATTATTGGTGGGCATTACCTTGGCGGTGGGCAAATGCGAGAGTCTCTCCGCTCTCAGGATGATGCGCCGGCCTCGGTGACGTCATTTTGTTGCGCGAGGTTCAAAGCTTGTGCATGTGTTATTGTACACGTCTCCTACATTGTAGGAAGCCGTGACTGCGCATTGCCAGGAAACAAAACACAGGGGGCACCATAGTTTGGGGAACGTTCTCCGCGGCACACCTGACCATGTGTCGCGGCACACTAGTGTGCCACGGCACACTGGTTGAAAATCAGTACACTAGGGGACTTACACTGGGGATACCTTGTTCCCTCATACAATACAGTGCAGTACTTCTGTACTGAAATGTTTTGTATCTGTCAGCATTTTACAGTTTACAGTTTGTAAGACCAGAGGCTGTAATGCTTCTGCAGATTCGTTATAATGTGCCTGTGGCATATTGTAATGAATCATATGTAAAAAAGCCATATATTACCATACAGTAGTATGGCAGTATATGGTAGGAACAAGCCGACCATCTAGGGTTTAAGTACCCTAGAGGGTGTAAAAAATAAATGAAAATTGAAAAAAAATAACAAAAAGTAAAACAAAGCCTAAAAATACTAATCGCCCCCTTTCCCTAGAACTGTAAAAATCACAAACATCTGAGGTACCGACGTACCTCAAAATGCCCATCTATCAAAATATAAAATCGGTAATTCCAGGTGGTGAACCCCATATGTCCAAAATGCCACTTTTACACAATTTTACATTGCATATAAAAATTGTATAAAATTTGGTAGCAATGAAAACATCAAGATGATACCAATGAAAACATCATTTCATCTTAAAAAAACATGACGTCTTACAAAGCTCCATACACAAAAGTATGAATAAGGTATAAGCGCCAATTCGTACACATTGTTTTAATTTTTGAAAATGCATTAAAACAACATAAAACTTATATAAATTTAGTATCACTGTGACCGTACCGACCCAAAGAATAAAGCAGATGTATCATTTGAAGCACACAGTGCAGGTCCTAAAAACTGAGGCCACAAGAAAGTGACGAAAATGAGTACATGACATAATAATAATAATGAAAAACAACGAAGGGGTTAATAACCCATGTGTAAAGTTTTGGTCTTCACACAGAATGAATAAACTGATTTTTAGAGTGTCACACATATTTTGGATTAGATAGAAACAATATGAGATAAATGAGATAGATAGATGCAAGATAAATGAGACAGATAGACTTTGCAAATCTCATTGGATCTTTGAACCAATGTGTTTTTTGGTCATTGCTGTCCAGAGTCATTAAACAGTGCTGTCCATGTGTTTTTATTGCCAGTAAATGAGACAGATATACATATATATATACAATAAATAGATAGATATGCAACATCCCCCACCGGGGCCTAGCCTTTTCTTGGGGCCTGGAGACAGCCGGGGCCCGCGGTACCGGAGTGGCTGGCGGTTGCGGCCTAAGCATGCTATTGTCACGGTGCTTGGTACGGGGGAACCGGAGGGCTGTCCTACAGCCTGGCAGGTCTCCAGCAGGGTGGTGTTGGCAAGAAATGATGAGGGAGCGGCTGCTATAGCGGATCTCCCTGGGGCAACCCTTTGGTGTCTAGAGTGTAAGTCTCTGTGTGGTGGACAGTGTGCCGGTGATGATGGTAGTTGTAGTAGCAGGGACCAGACGGAGGCAGAGGTTGAACAAAACAACTTACAGTTCTTTATTGGAACCGCAGGAACTTCAGCAACATGCCGTGAACAAAGTGGTGGGGTGCTGGAGAGGTACTTGGAGGGAGCCACAGGAGTAGAGCACCAGCCTGGATGCAGATGGCAGGCTGGGCGGTAGCTGTGTCCTATTAGGATGCTTCAGCTTGTTCTCAGGGGCTTCAGGTATCACCTTTAAAGGTAAGATGATACCCCTTTTCCTCACTACACTAACTCTAGTCTAATACTCCACTCTTCAGAGGCAGGGGCTAGGCTCTTCCTGCTCTGGTATGGGCTAGACTGAGATTACTCACTCACTCACTCTAAGTCTACAAGATCTTCTCCTCTTCTCATCTGGGAGAGACTTCTCTCACTAACTCTTAGAATCTCTAGAACATTCCTGGCCAGGGGGTTTTATTACCTCCCTTTGGTCAGGTGGTGGCTGCTCCTCCAATCACATCTCAGCTTACAGAGCACAGGATGTAACACATATCATTGGACAACAGCATCTTGCATCATACAAAATACTTAACCTCTGCCTTGCCAGGCAGGATTCACCACTGCAATATCCCCTATGTCCTATCAGGATCATGTAGTGTAATGTGGATATATGCAGGTGGGACGTATTCGCAAACACTCCCTCGCCATTGCATCGGCGAGGGTGTTGCATACCCCGGGGGCAATTGAAAGAGCCGCCCTCGGCTCGACTACAGATGGTTGAGGCGCATAGGTGGATACGGGCACTTCGGGGAAGTGCAGGCTATGTGAAGGTGTAGGGACAAACCGCCCATGGTCCTGGAGACAGGCACCTGGGTTGGTGTCGGACTAAGACAAAACATGTAGCTGTATGACAGTTGGTCGCTGACGCCATTAAACCGAACTGTACAGTAGGAAAGGTGTGGTGTCATGTCCTGTAATCCACTCCTTGCACCAAGGCCTGTATATTTGTTGTATCAACACTTCTTCCCTGGCGGCAATTATATAGTGTGTCTATCTGCATTGCGTTAGCATATGCGACACGAGTACCTCCTGACGTCCTTACCCATAGTATGAGTGGCATCCAGGTGCTATCTCTGTAACACCCCCGGTCCCCGAAGGACCCGCAGTTTACGGACTACCCCCATGTGCAAACCTCGGTTTGGGGATAAGGTAACAGTCAGTGTTTCACACAAAAAGACGGTCCGACACAGCCACACTACAACCTGGAAAGCCTAAGACAGGGTTAATGCAAACTACTGGCATATAGACAGGGTGCAAGCATATTGTAAGCTCACATTGGCTTAGGAGCTCAATGGGTACACATCTTAAACGTTGCAAACGTTACATAGGAAGTTAGGCTACTCAGGGTAGCAGGATCAAATGTCTCTTTTCCTGCAAAGGAAAGGCATAAAAAAGGTGCAAGCATAATGTCCGTACCTAAGAGGGAAGGCATTAAGTGCAAAATAGTAATAAATTACATGGCAACTTTTCCTCAAAATTGGCAACAGTCTCTCAGAAGGTCTCCAATAGGAAAGTCCATCTTCTGGGCACAGCCCTTGATGTGGGGAAAAGTGCAATAAAGTTGCAAAGGGTCTCCTCTATGTGTAGAGGGACAGAGTCCTTTGTAGGAATCTCTGCTGTGGCAGAGGAAGGGGTGCTATCATAGCACATAATAGTGGAAAATCTCTTGACTGAGATAAATAAGGGTAAGAGTCTCAGGAAAGTCTCTGGCTCTATAGGGTAGGAAAAAGCAAATATACAATATGTACACAGTACCTGAAGAAGGCTTTCAGCCCATCAGGGGTTACTCGGCATCGCTGGGTTCAGCAAAGACAAAATCCAGCTCCAGCAAGGGATCCTGTACATCCTCAGCGGGAATGGGTGCCAGCTAGGGACACCCGGTGGCAGTAGCGGGGACTGCAGGTGCAGCAACATCCTCCGGACCTTCAGGGGGAGGAGCACTGTCGCCCGGGGTGTCGGCTGTTCCAGCCGGGGGCTCAGCTGAGCCAGGGACCACGGAGGGGTCCAGAAAGACATAAATAGGAACCTGCGGCAGCGCCGCGGCTCCTTCCAGCTCCGGTTCTTCTGGGGCCGGGTCATCACCCCATTGGTAACCGGCAAGCGGAGAAGTGGGCCTCGTTGGAACCTCCGGACAAGGCTCACTAGCCGGGATGTCTTCTCCCACAGAAGAGCCGCGGGATCGGGCAATACTCCCGGCAGGGGAGACGGTGGGGGTGGCGCCCTGAATCATGCCCGGCCCATGGATGGCAATGGGACCCGTACTCACGATTACCGTGGATGGGGCATTCACGTGGGTCACCGCCCGGGGACTCGCAGCCGAGGAAGAAGAGGTGTTCGGAGATTCCGGCCACTCGTCGTCCTCATACCAGTCGTCGTACGGGAGGTAGCGGTCCTCATCGGAGTCGGGGATCCGGATCACACCAGCCGCCCAGGGTCCTCGGGGCCCCTCTTGCAGGGAGAATTCAATGCACTCGCCTGGCTTCAGGTTGTGCTGGCTCTCCGGCAGATCAGGCCTCTTGACAGACTGGCGGGGTATAAATACTTCCCGTCCGGTGTAGTCCTGGGTGGCGAAGCCATAGCCACGCTGCTTATCGAAGAACCGGACCATGCCGGTGGTGCGGTTCTTTTCCACCCAGGCTCCAGCTGTAGACCGGCCGGCCATGTAGCGTTGGGCCTCCTTCTCGCGGCGGCGCTGCTCCGAGACAGCGTCCCGGAGTCGCTGGCGGGCGGCCTCACCTCGGCCTCGAGGCTGCGGAGGTGCCGGTGCTGGGGCTCGTGGCTCCGGTGCAGGCTCGGCTCTCCGTGTTGGTCGGGTAGGTGCCGGAACAGGAGCAGGAGCAGCCGGAGGATCAGGGACCGTCTCAGCAGGGCTAGCAGGCCGAACAGCAGGGTCAGCAGGCCTCGTAGCAGGTGGCACAGCAGCAGTAGGCCCAGGCGCTGGCTCGACAGGAGTCGGGGCCTCCCCACGTGGCGCCTCCACGTGGGCCCGCGGTACCGGCATGGTAACCGGGAGAGGCACGAGGAACCGCCCGGGATGTAGTTGGTACTCCGTCACCGTCTGGACATACTTCCTGGTGACGAAGGCTCGGGTCAGTCCTCGATGCAGCCGGTGCCCAGCAAAGGGCCTCCGGACCGGCTGCGCAGAGACCACAACCATGGTCTCTAACACTTCGTAAAACTCTGGACGCTCCACAGGAGGGAATGGCGGAGGACCCCACATGGTGTTGACCTCACAGTCCAAGATCCGCATGAGTTCTGGCGTTCTGTTGAGGCGGGGCAGGAAGTCCGCGTCGCGCCAGGGGGAGGAGTCCAAGTCCTTCCCGCCAAGAGCTGTGGCGGGCTCTAATTTTTCCTGCGCCACAGGAGGCGGGGTTCGCGCCCTTCGCGCGTGGGTGGAGCTTGGTGTGTCGTCTGGGTTTCCCGCCAGTGAAGATTTTGGCGGGCTGGAATTACTTGCTGCGCCACAGTTTCTGAGGTAAAATCTTTAGGCGCGGCAGCGCCGGATGTAGCAGAGCTGGTACAGTTCTTGCAGGGATTAACCTCTTGAGTGCTGGAGCGGCGCTCGACAGCACGTGGCAGCAGTATAACACAGTTCAGTCCAGAAACACACAAGTACTTGGGCCTAAACCCGGATGGCAGCAGGGTTAGGCAGCACAGTCTTTTCAATAAAGGAAAGTCTTTAATGCCGTGATAAGGCACAGAAGTATCAATCCTGTTCGTGACGCCACTTGCAACATCCCCCACCGGGGCCTAGCCTTTTCTTGGGGCCTGGAGACAGCCGGGGCCCGCGGTACCGGAGTGGCTGGCGGTTGCGGCCTAAGCACGCTATTGTCATGGTGCTTGGTACGGGGGAACCGGAGGGCTGTCCTACAGCCTGGCAGGTCTCCAGCAGGGTGGTGTTGGCAAGAAATGATGAGGGAGCGGCTGCTATAGCGGATCTCCCTGGGGCAACCCTTTGGTGTCTAGAGTGTAAGTCTCTGTGTGGTGGACAGGGTGCCGGTGATGATGGTAGTTGTAGTAGCAGGGACCAGACGGAGGCAGAGGTTGAACAAAACAACTTACAGTTCTTTATTGGAACCGCAGGAACTTCAGCAACATGCCGTGAACAAAGTGGTGGGGTGCTGGAGAGGTACTTGGAGGGAGCCACAGGAGTAGAGCACCAGCCTGGATGCAGATGGCAGGCTGGGCGGTAGCTGTGTCCTATTAGGATGCTTCAGCTTGTTCTCAGGGGCTTCAGGTATCACCTTTAAAGGTAAGATGATACCCCTTTTCCTCACTACACTAACTCTAGTCTAATACTCCACTCTTCAGAGGCAGGGGCTAGGCTCTTCCTGCTCTGGTATGGGCTAGACTGAGATTACTCACTCACTCACTCTAAGTCTACAAGATCTTCTCCTCTTCTCATCTGGGAGAGACTTCTCTCACTAACTCTTAGAATCTCTAGAACATTCCTGGCCAGGGGGTTTTATTACCTCCCTTTGGTCAGGTGGTGGCTGCTCCTCCAATCACATCTCAGCTTACAGAGCACAGGATGTAACACATATCATTGGACAACAGCATCTTGCATCATACAAAATACTTAACCTCTGCCTTGCCAGGCAGGATTCACCACTGCAATATCCCCTATGTCCTATCAGGATCATGTAGTGTAATGTGGATATATGCAGGTGGGACGTATTCGCAAACACTCCCTCGCCATTGCATCGGCGAGGGTGTTGCAGATAGTTTTCACTTTTCAAAGTCAGAGTGCTGTTTATTTTTGGCTTTCTTACAACCTTTTAGATTCTGGCCTGGCGTCTCAGGCCAAACTATAGCAGATTATACGCGGGTAGTTTGACGTTTGCCAAAGTATACACTTGGGTATAAAATAGTCCCCCCCCAGCCAGAATATACAACTCCTACGTGGAGCACTGCTACAGTCTTGGCCAGGCCGCAGTATAACACCAGGGATAAACTCTGTACCAGGGAGTGTAAAATAGCTGCGTCCAGGTTGGTACCTTTAGTGACCTCTCATAAAAAAGAAGATTTGCCACATTGGGCGCAAATTGAACAGTCGGCTTGTTTGCAGACACCGATCGATGCCCTACCCTGGTTGAAACCCAGGGAAAGACCGCTGATTATGTGCCCACTCCTCTCTTCTATGCTCTCGATTTGGGATAGGGTCAAACATAGCTATAGATTACAGTCTCCACATTATTACAATGTCTCAAATTATTTCTTCGATGGTACCTAGTCCCTGTACGTATATCGCAAGCAGTCCCTACCTATTCTCCCCTGTGCTTTAGAGGTTGTGGTACTAGAGGCACTCATTTCCATGTGTGGTGGGACTGTCCAAAGATTCGTAGATATTGGAGGCGCATTTACAATATTCTATATTCTATAACCATGATAAACCTGACACTTTCCCCCAGTCAAGCTTTACTTAATGAAAAAATCCCAGATATCTCCACACCTGTGAGGAGATTTGTGTCCTTTTTCTTTCTAGCGGCAAAGATAGCGATTGAAACCTCTTGGAAGAAAGCCACGGTTCCCTTGGAATTGATTAAAAACAAACTAATGTGGATAATGGTAAACGATAAGCTTTATTGTACAGTACAAGATAAAATGAAGTTATTCAGTGAAACATGGCAGATGCGGATTGCATATCAATCAAGAGTTTAATATTAATAGAAGATTTCTCGTCTCATCAGGACCCCCTTCCCTTTCCTTCCCTCCCTCCCCATTTGTGTTTACCCTTCCCTCCTTTACCCTTCCCTCCTATATTGGAGATAATATGCTTTGAAGAATTTTAAACTAGACTCAGTGGGTCTATAAATCTGAACGTGCAAATCGTTAGACCAGCTGGGCTTTGATTAATGTTATGTAAAATGTTCTTGTTGAGTTTCTTTCTTCATCCCCCCTCCCCCCCTTTTTTTTTAATTTCTGTACCCCTTCAAAAATGTTAAACAAAATAAAAACATTGTGAAACCAATGCCCCGGATATGTCTATGTGTTGTGGTTCTTGAAGCACTGACTTCGACAGCAGTCCACAGCTTTTAAATTGTCCCCAAATTTTTGAATGGCCTTTTCCTAACTATTCTCTGAAGACTACAGCTACTCCAATTGCTTTTGAACCTTTTTCTACCAGCATTTTCCTTCCACTCAACGTGGCTTACGCTCCTCGTGGAGTGTGTCAATGGCTGCCTTCTGGACATATGTCAAGTCAGCAATCTTCAACTTCATGAATCAGACTAATGGAACTTTTAAAATGCGTAGGAAGGCTTTGCAGGTGTTTTGGATTAATTATTCTAATTTTCTTAGATAATGGGGAAAATGTATCAGTACTGTCAGAGAGAAAAACTATTCTAGTTACCCATGGCAAACCAATCAGAGCTCATATTTAATATTATTAACAGCTAATGGAAAGTGAAAGCCAAGCTCTGATTAGTTGCCATGGGCAACTAGAACAGTCCTGCTCTCAGACTTTTCTGATAAATCTCCCCAAATAATTGTGTTTTTCTTGGCTTAAGCCATTATCATCAACATTAATATTAATACACTCTTGAAAAAGTTCACTCTGTGCCTCTATATAATATATGAACTTTACATCAATTGAATACATAAAAACACACCTTTTAACACAAAGTACAAACACAGCAGTTTAATCAGCAACTTACTCTCACAACTTTCAATCGTATTGGCATCTTGAGGACATCTATACGGTTAAGAGGAGCAGAAATTTGGACTATCATTACAGCTCCCAACCAGGGTTCCCTTGAACAGGAAGTATTGTGGTCCAATGATAATCCAACCCGGGAATTTTTGTTTTTAAAAAGGCACTGAACGTGACAAATCCTGGGCTACCCAGGACCCCAGGTTCCTGCTTTCAGTTATTAAACCTGTCTAGCAAACTTTGTGCTGGGGTGATGGCCTGGATGCCCACAGAGATGGCTCTGATTGCCGTCTTAGGCACCAGTGCCATAGGTTGGACACAACTAACCTAGGCCAAAATATACCCCCACATATAATTTAGCCTAGAACATAATTTTAGACAACTTTAAGCCACTTTAATCCAAGGTATTGTCTTGTCATATAGATATGAGATACAGTAGATATACTGTGGCATTGCATTATATGGTAGGTTAGATCATACCATCTAGAGCTAAAGTACCCTAGGGTCTAAAAAATAGCAAAAAACTATTTTTAAAATGTAAAAAATATTTTTTTAAAAGGACTATATATTCAAATCCCCTTTCTTAAGAGCTGATAAAAATAAACAGTAAAAATCATAAACATCTTAAGTATCACCATTTCCCAAAAGTCTAGGTCTATCAATATATATAGATGGTTGTTAACAGATAATAAAGCCTAAATGCAAATCTTTTGTCTTTTTGAAACACATGGGTCAATGTTAACTTCATTGCATCCTGCAAAAACATAAAATACTTTTTTCCATACTAAAGGTTTTAATTCTTTAAAACCTATTAAACTATAATGAAACCCATACAAATTTTGTACCCCCCACCAACGCACTGACCCAAAGAATAAAGAGAAGATGTCATTTGGAGCACACTGAAAGCCATTAAAACCTACAAGAAAATGGTGCAAAAGTGATTTTTTTTTATCAAGGTCACTGCGTTTGGGAATTATCCTACTACTATTCGGCATGGAAAAATAAATACTTCCACTAGGAAATACAATTTGTTCTGTAGAAAGCAAGTTCCTATAAATCTTCATACATTAAATTTTGTTTTTAAAGAAAAGGCAAAAAGGAAACACAAAAACAAAAAGGGCATTGGCAGGGAGGGGTTAAAGAATCACCCTCAACTGTTGAATTCTTGTTAATGTCACTTCCAGACTTTCCAAATGACACATAATCACATGTGTGAAAAGGGAGTCAGTTTCTTAAAAAAAGGAAAATCTGACTTCCTGTGGCAGTTGGAGCATGTGACTATTGGACACGTGACAGAAAAAAATGACACAACAGGTGTGTGTGTGGGGGGGGGGGGGTTCTTAATTTAACGTAGACTTTCAGCTTGCAAATGAAGCCACTAACGGACCTTGGAACTTTCCCTTGTGTGTCTGTGCTACTTCCTCACAATATCATGCTTGTTACGCAAGGCTGTATAGCTCAGAAATCTCCCAGCAGTATGGGTTTTTCTTTCTTTATAACCCCTGTAGGTGGAAATAGAAGAAGTTTTCACATTTCACAGCCTATTAATAGTTTTATTAGGGGTTTCTTAGATCCCATTTTACAAAATGACAAAACTTTCTACAGTTTGCAAAATAGGATTACATTGAAAGGCTAGGTTAGACAACAATATTACATTTTACAAACTATGATGGATTCAACAGGACATTCCTAGTGTTTAATTGCTTCAATGTTTATATTGGCTTTGAAAGATACATATCTCAATTTTGTATAAACCTTTTAATGTTACAATAAAGGAAAAAGGAAAACACAGAAACATGTCACAAGGGTAACAGGGAGATCACTGGTTTCTAATTGCTTACAAGGAACATGTCAGCAGCAATTGACATAATAAATTATGACCAGGGCCAGACGCCGCTATTTCTGTAAACTTTTGTGGTTCTCCTCTTCACCCGGTACATTAGTTTCCCATTCTCAACCTCAAAATTTGCACAACTCCCCCCTCCAAAGTTATTTTGACAGCTGCCACAGAACCTAACAATACGCACCTCAGATGCTGCAGAACCTCAATGTACACACCTTGTTGGCTGCAGAACCTCTTATATACGCTTCAGATGCTGCAATAGTACACCCCTCAACAACTGCAGAACCTCATTACACATTCTCATCTGCTACAAAACCTCATAATATATACCTCATCTGCTAAAGAATCTCATAATAGACACCTTATCTTCTGAAGGACCTCATAATACACACCTCATCTGCTGAAGAACCTTATAATACACACATGTGCTGCCGCAGAAGCTAATAACACACGCAAAAGCTGCTGCAGAACATAACAATACACACCTTAGCTGCTGTAGACTATCACAATACACACCTTAGCTGCTGTAGAGTATCACAATACACACCTTAGCTGCTGTAGAATATCACAATACACACCTTAGCTGCAGTAGAATATCACAATACATACCTTAGCTGCTGTAGAGTATCACAATACACACCTTAGCTGCTGTAGAATATCACAATACACACCTTAGCTCCTGTAGAATATCACAATACACACCTCAGCTGCTTCAGAACATACGCTGCCAGATGCTACAGAACTTCATACACACCTCAGTAAAGGAATTAGTCAAATAGAAACTGAGTGAAATGAGCCATTGTCACGAAGTACTATATAATAAAATGTTAACACTAGACATGGTAGCATGATAATTGCAAAACATTGCTTAGGTATAAGAAGATGACAATATAAAAAATATAATTGTCACATAGGTAATAGTAACACATGCACTGCAGAAATAAACCATAGAGCTGTTGGCATAATGAATATGCTGCTAAATTCAATTGATGTGAGTCTGGAATAACTGGGGTACCTAACATAGCAGGCATAACATTAAGGAAGGATGCAAAAAAATAAAGAGAAAATTGCTGCCATTGTAATCAGATGGAGGAGCCAACATTGGCTTGAACTAGGGAGTCACTTGAGTTTTTAGGGTGTCTGGAGCAGGGGAGTACCGGTTTGGGAAATGCTTTGGACAAAATATTCCAATGGCTATTGATTACGTTAAGATCCCTGTTCATGGTAGGATGAAAGGTATGTTTAAATGGATGTTAATGGTTCTTATTCTTTTTCTTAAAGGTTTCTGTGTTGGATAGTAAATTAGTAAATTCTTTGTGTACTTAAATAGCTCAATCCAAAAATAGACAGACATACAAGCATGCAATAAAATGCTGTAGAACTAGTTGGTTTCATAACAAAACACTTCACACATTATATGGATGAGACAATCGCATGTTACCTCAGGGAGTTGATGGTGATAGCTAGAATAGTATTGTCCATGTTGGAATTATAGATTGTAGGAATTAAAGATGTTACCGGTTGTGGATATACTGGTGACATGAGTGTGCCATGGTGAAAATGAGACTATATGGTAGGCTAAAAGAAAGAAAGCCTTTAGGGGAAAGATTCTTTCCATGGACTTGGACAGAAAGGGGGGCCTGTGACTAGGAGTCATAGTACTATGCCCCCATCATCAATAGTACTGGTACTTTTAAGATACGGGAACTTTTGTTTTTCATGGCACCACATTCAGGTGCTTCCCCTGTGCTGACTGCCATTTACTGGTGCATGTGCATTGTTTTTATGACCTCAAAAGCCTAAAAAGTATACAGCCTAAGATATGAAGAGCCTGGGTAGGCAACCAATCTTATTATTAGGTCTACCCGAGCAGGGTCACTGGATTCAGAGGCCATAGACCTGAAAAGATTTTTAGCCTTGTGATACATGTGACTGTTCAGGCAGATAAGATGTTGTTATTGGTGATCTGTCATTGAGGTGAGGAATAGCAAGAAATTGACCATTAGCGGACGGGTTAGCCCTGTGACTATGAACTACTAGGGGCTGTTTGACTCTGGGCTCCTGGGGCCACTGTAATTATGGGCTACTGTGAGGAACTGTGACTAGGGCTACTGAGGGACACTGTGACTATGGGGTACTGGGGGAACTGTGTCTAGGGGCTGCTAGAGGCAATGTGACTATGGGCTGCTGAAGCAATGTTCCTATGAAGGCTACTGTGGGGCCCCAGTCACTATATTGGTTATACTGACTACATAGTCTTATATCTATGCAGTACTCTTGGTTGTGGTCCTTTTTCTATGTAGTAATCTTGGTTCTGTTTCTACATCTATATCTATGTACTTATCTTGCTTCTGGTAACGTATTTATGTTGTAGTCTTGGTATTTACCTTACTACTTTTTAGTAAGCTTGGTTCTAGAGATGAATCTATGTAGTAAGATTGGTTGAGCCAACGGAGATAACGCGGCCAAAGGAGAGGTTCCCCTATGAAACAGTAGGGAGGCGTATCGGAGGACTGCTTTTGTTCCGGGAAATGTAGCAGAGCCAGATGCACAACAAGGCGTCCAGGCTCAGCTTTTCACAGGAGACACACGTCATCACTGTGAATGTTTCCTTAAAGACCTTGCCATAAGGTAGAAAATACTTACCGTGTGCCTTCTATGTGCCGTCTGCTTTATTTACAGTGTTGGTGCTTCATTATATCCCTCTGAGGAGTCTTGGAAAAACCCGTAAGGGAAGTGTTGATGGGCACCTTTCAAAGAGACAGCTTGGTTCTGTCTTGGGGCTTAACTAGTGGTAGATTACAGTTTTTTTTAAGGGTCCAACAACACCCGTTTCTCTCTCTCCCCCAGTTTATTGTGTGCACATATGGTTAAAGTTTTTAATAAAATAACTTAATAAAGATTATATATTTTATATGTACCACTTGGTTCCACTATGCTATAGGATATAAGATTGGTTTTGGTCAAATTATTTATAAACGCTAGACCATTCGGGGGTGAGGGAGGGGCAATTAATAGTGGACCACCCTTCAAAGAGATGATCATTGCTCTTGGTACAACTAGCCAAAAGAAACTTCATTAACAGCCAAACTACCATTGTTTTGTTTAATGCATGTTTAGAAACCCATCATATTTCTTCCTTTTTTTTAATTCTATCTTTCCCTGCTTGTATGGTCAAAAATCCATACTGGAGACACCTTACTCTAACATGAGCTCTATTCTCTGTTTCAGGCTACATGTATTCAAAGTAAATTGTGTTTATATAAAAAATACAAAAGCATCTGAAGATGTTCAAAAATTTTATACATTTGTACTTATATGCTAGGTGATGAAGGACGGATTGTCAACTGAGTATGTATTGTGAATGGAACTATTTTCTACCTACTAGGGGAAACTAGCTATCAAAAGACTTACATAATAACTTGCCCCCAACCCATTGCAGATTTTGGTTGAGGGGAAAACAATGTGGAGCTTTATTTAGGGGTTTACTACAAACACTAGAATTGACCTAATATAACAATGGTTTAAATTAATGTCCCCTGGTTGTTATATATGATATTAATCTGGTGTTTCAATTCAATGGAGTCACCAGAAGGAACCTATCATCCAGTTAACATTCTGGGTAGGATTAAGTGAGCATCACAACTATTGTGTCTCCATAAATACTGAGACATATATCACATAGACAGGGTTGTCGTGTGCAGTAAGACTTACTCTCCTGGACTCCAAGGTGCCACCCGATGGATGCGGGCACTTGACTAATAAATATGTTCTCGCAGCCAATGAAACCCCCACTAGGGGAAGGACTTTCTCCAGGGTTCCATGGGTTAGACCCTGGGCAATCATAACCATCACTGTTGTAATGCCTCTGGATACTATTCCCTAAGCATAGTCCTGCTTATTCCCCTGAGAAATCCATAACTGGTGGTGAATCATGTAGGGAAGGGTCAGGGAGCAAATGTTCTTTGCTAGGGTAAAGAGTAGTACAACTTCTACAGATATCTTTGGAACTGTCCTTCGCAGGACGGAGTCATCATGGATCTGCGAGGGTTAGTTTAAAACAAGGTTAAGTGTTTTTGCCCAAGGACCATTCCTGGCAACCTACAGCAGATCTGATGATCTGATACCTGAAACTGTTCCCATTATTAATCCTTGATATGTGGAGACAATCTTGCCTCAAATAGGTTCTATGTATATTCACAATTTTAAACTGCCCTGGTGAATTAGTGTACATTTGTACACAGTGGTGTACCCAGCCGCTCTGCTACCTGAGGCGAATTATAAAAACACCCCCCCCCCCAAACGGTAAAAGAGTTATATACTATGCTTAGTGGTAATAATGAGTTGGGGAACCCACGGATTACAGAATTCATAGAGAAGCCAGTGACACATGCTTCCTGCCATATAATGTGCCAGCTCTCAGCTCTCAGTCCAAAAACCCCCCTTTCCTGCAGCCCCTCATGATAGTGTTCCTTTTTCTGTTGTTTGTCTAAAAAGAATGGTCTACAGAAAAGGGGACACTATAATAGCCCTATTTCTATAGCCCCACACATCTATAATGTCCCCCGGTTTTTGGCCTTTTCACTATGAGAAAAAAACTATACATATACTGTACTGTATATACCTACTAATATACATACTGTATATACCTACTACAATACATATTGTGTATACCTACTATTATACATACTGTATATAAATACTGCTATACATACTGTATATACATACTACTATACCAACTGTATATACAGATGCAACACCCCTGCCAATATATAGGAAGGCTAATAGTTGCGAACAGATTAGGAGCTGACGCATGAACCTAGGAAGGTTCTAGAACCTTGCCATTATGTAAAAGCAGCTGTAGATCCTGCCTGAACAGGCAATAGTTAAGTGGATGTAAGTCATTGAACAATGATGTTGCTGCATTTTAAACTGGAGTGTGATTGGAGAGGTGCTACCACCTGACTAGCATAAGACCCCTGAGCCAGGGGAGCACTGCCTCTTACCATCAGGACTCTTTCCAGAAAGGCTCTTTACCACCAGCTCTCTTGGAGAGCACATGTTCTTTTACCAGCAGTCCAGACCACATGGTCTGAGTGAAGAGAGAGACAGTGTTTAGTACACCTTCAGTACAGACACTTAACCTAATCCCAGGACCAGAGTCAGGAGACTCAGAGCTGCAGCTTCCACAGTTTGGACACAGCTCCATCCCAGCCTGCATCTACTACCAGGCTGGTGCAGTATTCCTGAGGACCCTCTCCATGACCACTCCAGTACCAGAATCTGCTGTTTAGGCCTGCCATTGCCTGCTACCTGTTCAATAAAGAACCATGAGTTAATTTGCACAATGTTGCCTCTTTCTGATCCCTGGATACGGCTGTCAACCACCACGAGCTCCCCCATCCATTACCCAGGGACCTATCTTACAGACACCCAGGGAGAACCAGTACATCAGCATCACCCTCCATATTTCTTGCACACACCACCTGCTGGAGACCTGCCTTGACAGCCCTCCCGTCCCCATACCAAGCACCGTGACTTCAGCGCTGCAGAGTTCCCCTGTAATGTAATGTCCACAGCAGAGCCCCTTCCTTAATGTAATGTCCAATGCAGAGTTCCCCCTTCAATGAAATGTCCACAGCGGAGACCCCGTTGAATATAATGTCCGTTGCAGTACCCCCCTTTAATGAAATCTCCACTGCAGAACCCCCCTTTACTGAAATGTCCACTGCAGAGCCCCCCTTTAATGTTATGTCCACGGCAGAGACCCCCTCAATGTGATGTCCACAGCAGAGCCTCCCTTTAATGAAATGTCCACAGCAGATACCCCCTTGAACGTAATGTCCACAGCAGAGACCCCCTTGAATGTAACATCCCTTGCAGAACCCCCTTTAATGTAATGTCCCCTGCAGAGCTCCCCTTTAATGTTATGTTCCCTGCAGAGCCCCTTGTAATGGAATGTCCCCTGCAGAGTCCCCCTGTAATGGAATGTCCCCTGCAGAGTCCCGCTGTAATGGAATGTCCCCTGCAGTGCCCCCACCCCCTTTAATGTAATGTCTATAGCAGTGCCCCTATTAAAAAACGGAATATTCTCATCTTCGGCTTATTCTCCCTGCTGCTCCGTCTTCTACCCGGCCGCGAGCGTGCAACTATGACGACACCTGGCCGTGACACCCAGTGACGTCATGATTTTTGCGACAAGGCTGGAAAGAAGACTGAGCCGCGGGGGAGAAGAAGCCGAAGGTCAGGATATAATTTGTTTTTTTTTTAACGTGCAAATTCACTGGGCGCGGCCAGGGACCGGGTGTTCCTGGGTGCGGCCAGATAGTATTTTACGGAGAGGCGGGGGGGCAGCGCTGCCTCAAGATGTCGGCCCCTCGATCAAGCAGCAATGCTGCCCTGAGTCGAGTTTCTTAAGTCGCACCATGGGTGGTGCGTCCTTGTTTGTACAGTGTTAGGCTATATTCACACTGCCGTTGCCCGCCCGTACCGTACCGTAGTGGGCAACGGCAGTGCACGGGGAGAGGAGGAGGAGGTGAGCGCAGCTCACCCACGCCCCTCTCCATAGCAACCTATGGCGCCGTATTACGCCGTATTATGGGAAAAGATACCAAAGGTTCTATCTTTTTCCCGGGTACGGAACGGTACGGTGCCGCACAATGCTGCCTATGGGGGACGTATATCGGCCGTATATACGTCGGCCGTATATACGTCCCCCATACGTTAGTGTGAATGCAGCCTCAGCCATAGAGAGCAGAAGAAGAGTGAACATTTTTCTAGTGAGAACCAAACTATGGAAGATTTGCGGATTACTATTTCAAGGTGACATTTGAAGACGGGAAGAATGGGTGTAAAAATTAATTCAGAGATTTAACACCTTGCAAAGTGGTCTGTGTATATATCATTCTGTTGTTTTAAAGTCTTTTTAATATCATTTGATGATCACTTCCTAGTGTGTATAAAATTCTGTGAATTTTCTTTTTCACGCATAACATCATGTCTGATGAAGAGATCTATTATTCTCAAAAGGTCACCATCAAATATATTCAGCCCCAAAAATGATTTCTTCATTCTTCTTCTGGTGAGTTACACTTTTATAATTGTCTTAGTAAGTTACATTTTAAATATTGTATATACCTATCCCACACCCATATGTGTGTTCACTTTAGCAATTTGGTATTTTGGTATATTTGTGGTACTGAGCTCCCATGAAATGCATCTTGGCCCATGAGCATGCATGCTGGTAGGTTGATTAGATTGTGAATTGGAATTGATTTGGCAAGCTCTGTGCAGCGCTGCATGATCTGTGTGCTATCTAAATAAAGGAATTATTATAATTAGTTTCTGCAATATAAAATATTATGGAATAGATTTGAAGTTATTCCATGGAATGAACTATAACTTTGTGCCAAATTACCTCAAGTGCTAAGTATGACCATTTGTTCACCAAGATTCCTTTATCGCTGTCTCATTGCGGCTCCTTTAGCCTTGTGTGCTGAATGCAAGGTTTCTTAATACTGAATTGTCAATGTATACTACAGATTGTTCTCGTCCAGGAGCCAGCGTTATGGTGAAGGGCTGGGAGTAGGGAGGGGTTACTTTCCTTCCTGACACTACAATTCTCACTGCCTCTTTAACTGAAAGAGAAAATAAAAAAGGGGAATTTCTAGGGGGTGGGTGCGCCTGTGGTTTGCACACTGCTGAGCAGCAGTTTGCTTTCTCACTTCTTTTGTACTGTTGGTGACAGTTACATCCAGAACTACACATTGAAAAAGGTATGTCCTAACAATATAAAATATAAAGATCATTCATAGACTTAACAGTAAACTAGTATAGCAGTTATTTTTGACAAGATAACACTCTGAAGCTCAGAGTACTAAATCAGTAATAAAGTGTTTGTTACAATTTAAAACCCACTTCTACTTAAGGGGTATATGTTCTGGGTTTGGGCTGCTTTGTTTATAGATGCCCTCAGCATGACCTTTTACACATACCTAGATAATAACTGGACTTTTTGGCACAGTCTATAAGAATACGCTTGAACATTTAGTATAGCTTTCCCTAACAGGTATCAGCTCCTGCTTTGAAAATGACCCCTTATCTAAATGGGGTTCTTGGAGAGGTTGCCTTCCACAAGCATATTAAAGGCGTTGTCCATTTTCAGCAAATAATTGATATTGTTTGTGTAAGGAAGAGTTATCCAATTTGCCAGTATATTTTCCGGTCAATTTCTCACGTTTATCTAGATCTCTGTTTGCTGTCCTGCTATAGTAAGCTTCTATGTTTACTCCACTGTATACTGTAGAAATATGTCTATGGTCATGTGATGTGATGGACATACGGGTGCACAAGCCATTATATCACACAGTTCCTATTTCTCTGTGATAATAACAGCTCAAGCACCTGCATGTCCATCACATCACCATGGACAGATTTCTATCCATTGGAGTAAACATAGAAGCTTCCTATAGAAAGACAGCAAGAAACTGTGAGGAATTGATACAGAAATTGAATTGGCAAATTGGATAACTTTTCCTTACACAAACCATATCAAATATTTGCTGAAAGTGGACAACCCCTTTACGTTTACTGGACACCTAGGATGGCTCCAAACAGTGTGACAGCAACAATTAAGAGAAACGTGTGAATATATGTGTATCGACCCTAAACAACAGTTCTCTATTTTTTATAGAATACGGCATGGAATGAATCTTCACAGCTGAAGTGCCTCCATATAGTTCATGGACATTATACTTATATGGGTCTGTGTTCATGGGGGGGGGGGGGCTTATCAAAGTGCGTGAGTGCTTGATGTTAACCCTGCCCTGTAAGGCTCTGGTCTATTAGTATATTCAGCGAGCAATCGTGAGCCAGAGAATTGTATGTCAGGCCCTGCTATAACCAGGAATTAGTGCAGGATATAGCTCATACAGTGACATTCCCTATTCCTGGCCAATACACCAGTACAAGTTTTGCCAAATCCCAAATATTTTGCAGGAGATGCATTCATTGCTGTCACATCTTTTTTTCTTTAAAATGTCTGTCTGTTGGACCACAGTTGCGATTTATTTTAAAGTAAAACAACCGGCTACAAAAGGGATACTTTTTATGTCACCACTTTTATCAAACTGTCTAAACCTCTGTAATAAATCTGACCTAGAGCTCCAAACACACTCCAAAATAAACAGGAGTAAAATACATTTCGTATGAAAAATCTGATAGACTGGGGTAGGGCATTGCGGAGGCATTGTAACTGTGGAACAACATTAGTATCTCCACTTCACTTCTGAAGAGCATAAATTGCGGAACATCCTAAGTACAGTAAACAGTTACTTCCACTTTGTTGACAGCAGTATCAATCAAATATAATCATTGTTCAATAAACAATCTGTTTACAACAGATATCTATTTCCACAGGAAAATCTCTAAAATGTATGATTTATCAAGGATGTTAGATGTTAAGAATTAAGACACTTTTACCACTAATAAAAGAAGAGGTACAGTTGTCAGGAATAAGGAATATAACAATGCTCTGCACTTTAGACGTTAAATATAAGCACACATACCTGTATTGCTTCCATAGGGTATGCATTTTAGAAATGCCTTTATATGTAGTATTTGTAGAAATACAAAGTGGTGCCTAAAGGTATCACATACCAGTGTCTATGACAGCAAAGAAGCACTGAAATCTATTTTACCTAATTTAAAATAAGTCAAATGTCGTTGGTTGGGAACAAGGCACACACCAAAGTTACTTTCAATTTTAATTTCATGTATGAAGAGTTAAATTTAAATATTAGCCATCACTGTAATGAGTAATATTCATTTGTGAATAAATATAAAAGATCAGAAAACGTGCAACATTTCAGTTATATCAACCTTTGTCACGTCCAATCTATATCTGGGTATAGTAGTTATAGGGATATTTTTAAGTGAGGCAGAGCTAACTTACACGGCCTCTCCTAGCATTAAAGGCATAATATAAATCTGCAAAATCCCCCACCGGGGCCTAGCCTTTTCTTGTGGGCCTGGAGGCAGCCGGGGTCAAGAATACCGTAGTGGCTGGCTATTGCGGCCTAGGGCGCGCTGATGTCACGGTGCTTGGTATGAGTCCCTGGGTTATGGATGGGGAAGCCTGTGGTGATAAGCAGCCGTATCCAGGGATCAGACGTGGACAACGTTGTGCAAATCAACTAACAGTTCTTTATTGAACAGCAGGCAATGGCCAAACACGATAACAGAGCAGATTCTTGGATGCTGGGATGCTCATGGAGAGTTGGTCCGCAGGAAAGGTGCACTAAGCCTGATAGTAGATATAGGCTGGGCTGGTTCAGGGAGAACTGTGTCCAAGTTGTGGAAGCTGCAGTTCTGGGATTGAGTCTCTATTTGGGGGGCTATGTGTGAGGCAGTAGGCCTGAGGCACTAGTAGTTCCTGGGATTAATGGCTGTGGCAGCACTGAAGGAATAAAGCCCATGTCTGTCTGACTGCTAAGACCTAAAGACCGCGTGCTCTTACCCAGCAGGGGTTTTTATAACCCCCCCTGGTGAGGTGGTAGCACCCCTCCAATCACACTCCAGCTTTCATAACAGACAGATCATTTGATAACTACATACACCAGTTAACTGTTGCCTTGCCAGTTAGTATCTACAGCTGCAATTACGCTATATTCAGCTCTATAAACTTCCTATAGGGTTCAAAACTCCCCCTAACAGCTCCTACCCTGAGGAGGGCGCTTTTCGCAACTACCAGCCAGCCTATGCATTGGCAGTGGTGTTGCATATCCATCATGGTCGGTGGGACGTTTATCATAATCCAAGTACACGGAGTGCCAGCTATGATAAATGTTCCCTGATGAATTCAGTTCAGCTTTTGGGCAGGTAAATCTGGTAAACTCATGCAGTAAGTTTGTCAGAACAAACTTGCTCATGTACAACTTGCCTTAGGGCGTGTGAGCGCATGATTTTCCAATGAAATGCATGGATTTCATTAGAAACGTACATGCGTTTTGGCCAACACCCCTTACACTTGTGTTTTGGATGTGTTTAAATACGTGACAAAAGCGTCATGTGGGAACACGCCCTTAGGCTGCTGACCTACCTTACCAGTGATTGTTTGTAGTAGCCCAAAGGGCATGTCATATAGCAATAGTCAAATGAGAGTTGACTGGTGCTGGAATGGAGGGATAAGGTAAAGTAGCTTTGCTTATAGCTGGACAGCATTTGCAGACCGCTGTGTATTGCACTTGCTCGCTGAAGGCAAAGGCCCATTTGATGTGTCATTGCTTGGTAAATATGAAGTCTATACTAAGGTCAGTGCTCTGTATATGTAAGGTCAATTCAACTATTCCTAAAGTAGAAATAGTTTACAATAGATTTCCTATGCTTTCTGGTACTATACATATATCCTTCTGTTTTGAGAGTCCATACCCCCATGGAGGAAAGCTTTGTACCATGGGATTACAGCAATGTTCCCCAGCCAACAGGATGTGGCCCAATGCCTGTTCCAGTTCATTTGATATTGGGGGAGGACGAGATTGAAGCCTCAGCACCAGTTGAGGAGTAGAAGGTGTCAGGAGGTGCAGCGAGGTACCTCAACCATTCCTTCAAACTCCACTGTTTCATCCTCATTCCCCTAATCAACCCTGTCCCAGTATTCTACAGATCCCTTTGCAAACAATGGTTGGGGATCACTGGGTGATATAGTTAAAATTTTTGTGTTCTGTGTGTTGACATACTTAGGGAGAGAACAGAAAAGAAACAAGAGTCAAAATAGGTCCTGGATAGAGCAGTGCCAACTACTCGACCATGTAAAGATTATGAACAAAGATTGGAACTTTGAAGGGACGTCTATGTGTTTGTTTAATGAACGTGAACGCTGTGTCAATATATTTATAATGAACTTCCTGCATTCCTTCTGTGATGCATTTGTCCTTTATATCTGCTATCCTTTTATATAATGCAAGCTGTGTATGAGAAACTTGTGATCATGGCCAAAGATACATAATTGACCATATTTTTTATTGATTTCAGCAATAACCTTGCTACTTCCCTCAAGAAACATGTAGAATCCTTTGTACTCTGGAATAATATGTCCTAACACTAGGATATACATCTGAAATGTCACTGCCTATAATAAGTCAGAGGGACCTCAAGACCTACCAAATAGTGAAGACAAGCACAGGATATGTCTATAAATCTACATACGCACCCACTGGCTCCTCTGTCTTCATCAAACTTTTGGCTTTGGCTGAGCGGAACAATAGGTAAGCTGGGCAGCAGGAGAACATTGATTATATA
The DNA here is from genome assembly GCF_040894005.1 of Engystomops pustulosus. Taxonomy (NCBI): domain Eukaryota; kingdom Metazoa; phylum Chordata; class Amphibia; order Anura; family Leptodactylidae; genus Engystomops; species Engystomops pustulosus. The sequence continues at coordinate 113,597,338 of NC_092417.1, forward strand.
TGTTCTATCTGAATGTAACACAAGTAGATGCTTGTGAAAAGTTGTGCTTTCAATGAAAAAGGCATACCTTAAAAACAAAGTTTCTAAACTTTCTTAAAGCATGAGATTGTTTAGAGGCATGATGGACAGATTGATTTTGTTTAAGTAATCTCTTCCCTTTGTACAGTACTGAAGCAGGCAGATACAGGGGCATCTACAGGTCCAGTTGACAGAAGATACATAAAAGCGGAGAAAGGCAGTTTTTATCAGTCTGTAATTTATCATTGGCCTTTATACTATACGATCCCTGACTATCATGGAATTTATTATCATTAACTTCCCATTAAAAGGGGGACCTATCATAAAATTTGCCATATGATATCATGGTTACCTCCAGATATAACATAAGCCAAATTTATAATTGCTTAGAAAATGTTTTGTATTTAAAGGGACCATCAAGCAATTCTCAGGACTGTGGAATATGTTAACAGAACAAGATCTGAACATCTTATAAGAATTGTTGGGATATTTCAAACCCCAAATACAATAGGAATTGTGACAGAATGGATGCCGAATGAGTCACTGCACTCTCTGCTTTACCAGGTTGGATAAGTATCTCAGTGTCTTAAAGTGTTTTTTCTAGGACATTAATTATAACTAGTCATTAGAATAGTGTGCTGTGGTCTTTTCATATGAACAGAACCGAGCTGTCGTTGGGATATGTGATTGTGGTTAGATTGTCATAATCCGGGGAAGCAGAAGTGGTTTCTTGCTGCTGCATCAAGCAGCTGATTGATGGGGATGCCAGGTGTCCATTCTATGCCAGGCGAAGCATTGTCCACCAGCGCAGCCTTCCGCTGGATTTATCAGAAGACTACAGTACAGCCTCTTGATATACCCAGTGTGCCCGGGAGGGGGGGGGGGGGGGGAATCCCTGCACTAGCATGTAATAAATCTCCCCAATGCAATCATGATGATACCACATTTATATAGGTTAATAGCATTAATAAAATTTGTATATACAAATTGTCTTTGTATTTCCATATTCTGACACCCATAATGTTTTCACATTTCTGTGTATGGAGCAGTACATAGTGTTGTTTTTCTGTGGGTTAAGATGAAATTTTCATGGACACAATTTACTGTATTAAAGAATTAATTTTCTATTTTAAAAGAATAGTCATTTAAAGGAAATCTACCACACAGAGACAGTGCTTCTAAACCAAGCACATGTACATGCTGGTGTGTGCCTCCTAAAACAGGATCTGTTCTTCATTTTGGTTATAATAGCTTAGTTTTTATGAAAACCAAGAACTCTTATACACATGGCTTTTTCACAGAAGCCCCTTCTGACTCTGTAGTTAGCTAAGTCTGCCCAGGAGGCTCATTTGCATAATTTTAAAAGATGTTTTTCTCAAAAATTAAGTTATTAGAAATAAAAGAAGAATGGATCCTGTTTCAGGAGGCACACCCCAACATATAAGTGTGCTTGGTTTAGCACTAGACCCATGTGGTAGATCTCTTTAAAGAGAATATCTAATATGTTCATATAACAGTGTATTGTATCGCAATATAGCCTTTATATACTGCTTCCCAGTGTAAAAGGGATGATAGGCTTGGGAGCCCCTGAGAGGCCTTGAGCAGCACAACCTATAAACACTTGTGCTATTTTGGTATCCAACAAGTCAACATCTGCAATTGGTATAAAGACCCACTGTGGCTGTTGTATAATACAGCTCACATTCACCCTATATAAAAAAATAGTGGGTGTCTGCTATAACAATTTTAAAATGCCAGAATGTGATAAAAATCAGATTACATCATCCACTAGTGATTACAAAAGCTTTATGACAGTATATGATATGTCAGTGTGTTTAATATTTAATCGTTTTTGATATGAATATATTTTTTTTACCTTTCTTCCTTTATGTAGCGTGATATGTACCCCGCACTTCCACTGAGTATAAGCATTAAAATCCTTACAGATGTTGCTGTGGGATTGTCTTTCTTGCACAGCCAAAATCCCCCCATAATGATACAAAGGTTGAAACCCTGCAATGTATTACTGGATGCTCAATACCAGGCAAAGGTAAAAAAAAAAAACAAATAAAGTATACAGTATACACAGTAATAAAGTATAATACAGTATTTATGATCATAGATTCTATCATACTACAAATCAGTAGCAATGCCTTATGCTTTATTTAGAGTGGATAGATGATATTATCACTCTGTTCTCCAGCTCTCAGATTTCTGGCTATCCGACCACAAGAAAGTAAACTTTTCCAAGGACCAGCAGGAAGATACTTCTGTGATATATCTTTCCCCACAAAGGCTGAAAAAACATCCACCAACCTTAGAAGATGATATATACAGGTTGGTAAACAAAGAATTAAACGGTGGATGAAGTTGTATCACTATAATGTATGATTGGTTATTTATATCAAACGCTCTCTATAAAAATGTATGCTCCTTGAAGTTTATAGCAGTACCTCATCTCTATCTTAGAGCCACCTCTCACTTGCATTTCCCACATGTCCTGGTAGTAATTGTACCCTCTGACCCGCAAAGTGTGGCATTCATTTTTATTGACCTATGAAATGGATTGAAGATATTTTCAGTTGAAAGCTGTGACTTATTACAATTTTTTCCCATTTTGGGAGTAATTAGGGAGTGGCCATTGTAGTACATTCCCTGTGATGACCTCTGATAGTATGCTGTACATGAATCATATGTTGTGCTGTGGTCAGGTTGGAGTTCACAGCACCATAGCTCACTAGGATGTAGTTTGTCAGTTCAGCTGAGCTGCAGTAGGCCCAGAAAATACACTTAGCAGATGAACTGTATTGCACAGACCACACATGGCCTCTGAATTCTTCCAAATTTCTATACTTTCAATACCCATTCACTGAAATTTGTTGGTGTTGTTTATTCTTTATAGTTTTGGAATGATTTTGTATGAGACCCTTAGCCGGAAACAACCATTCCAAGGTAAGTTCTTGATCCAAATGGTCTTACAACATCTATTGCACAAGGAATTCCCACTAAACATAATTGATGGCATGGCATGGAGACCAAGGGGATCCTTTCTGATCTGGTAAATGGGAAAATCCTGCCATTAATCGACTTCTCATATAGGGAAAGCTGTTTTTATTGTACCATCAATACTTTTATCACAGAAAAAAATCCTTTGAAGCTGATTACTGAAATTACTAGAGGGATCAGACCACAACCAGACATAGATGATATCCTAAAAGCGACCAGTCTTCAACACATTCAGCGTGTAAACCTAAGTCAACTCATAAACTTGTGCTGGCATGAGAATCCCAATATGAGGCCTACAGCAGCTGGTAAGTTCTATATTCACTCTTCATTCTTTAAATCATGTTCTTCTGATCCTGCAATAGTAGACAACTTTACATTACACTCATGGTTTTGGCTTTCCAATGGGACTTAATACTGAATGGGACCTAACTCACATCCTTCCCCATTCAATAGGGACTCTCAGTCTTCTGATAGATTGGAAAGAAGTTTCATAGTATCATAGTTTATAGGGTTGAAAAATCACACTTGTCCAACAAGTTCAACCAAGGAAGGGAAGGGATTATATTAGGAAGGGATTTAGGGGAAAGAATTCTATATAATATAACCATCAATGCTATTTAGGTGTAAAAAGGCATCTAGACCCTTCTTGAAACTCTCTGCTGTCCCTGCTGTGACCAGCGCCTGAGGCAGGCTATTCCACAGATTGACAGTTCTCATAGTAAAAAAGCCTTTTCTCCTCCGATGATTAAACCTTGATTTCTTCAGACAGAGACAGTGCCCCCTCGTCTATTGATTTGATTTAATCTGGAACAACTTACCACCGTATTTTTTGTATGGACCATTCATATATTTATATAAATTAATCATGTCCCCTCGTAGTCGTCTCTTTTCCAGACTAAATAAATCTAGTTGTTTTAATCTTTCCTCATAACTGAGACCCTCCATACCCCTTATCATTTTTGTGGCTCTATGTTGAACCCTCTCCAGCTCCAGGGCATCCTTTTTATGGACCGTTGCCCAGAACTGGACAGCATATTCCAGGTGAGGGCGAACCAATGCCTTGTATAGTGGTAATATTACATCCCTATCATGAGAGTTCATACCACTTTTGATACATGACAAGATCTTACTGGCTTTAGAGGAGCTGATTTACATTGCATGCTGTTATTCAATTTATGATCTACTACCCTGTTTCCCCGAAAATAAGACAATGTCTTATATTAATTTTTGCTCCTTAACCCCTTACCGACATGTGACGTAATAGTACGTGACTTCATCGGGGAGCGGCGATCCATCGCCATATTAGCTTCGGGTCTCACAAAAACCTGAAGCTACTTCGGGTTAACCCATTCATTACAATGTGCTACATTGTAATGTATGAGTAGTAAAATACACATATACTGCCATACTGTAGTATGGCAGTATATGAAAGGATCGTACAGACACCCTAGGGTTATAGTAAATAGGGTTAAAGTAAAAATAAAAAAAAAGTTTAAAAAAAAATTATAATAAAAAAACCTAAAAATTCAAATCACCCCCCTTTCCCTAGAACTGATATAAATATAAATAAACAGTAAAAATCATAAACACATTAGGTATCGCCGCGTCTGAAAATGCCCGATCTATCAAAATATGATAACGTTTTTTCACTGCGTTTAACCCCGTAACGAAAAATCGTGCCCAAAGTCGAAATGGCACTTTTTTGCCATTTTAAAAAAAAATTACATTTTTTATAAAAAGTGATCAAAAGGTCGTACAGTCCTAAAAATGATAACATTGTAAATTTCATCAAAATCCGCAAAAAACTGCACCACCCACAGCTCTGTACACCAAAGTATGAAAAAGTTATTAGCGCCAAAAGATGGCAAAATCCCCCAAATAATGTTTGTACAACAGGTTTTAATTTTTTTTAAATGTATGAAAACATTTTAAAACCTATACAAATTTGGTATCCCCGTAATCGTACCGACCCAAAGAATAAAGTAGACATGTCATTTGGGGCGCACAGTGAAATCCGTAAAATTCAAGCCCACAAGAATACGGCACAAATGCGTTTTTTACCAATTTCACTGTATTTGGAATTTTTTTCCCACTTCCCAGTACACAGCATGGAATATTAAATACCACCATTTTGAAGTGTCATTTGTTACGCAGAAAATAAGCTATCACACATCTCTGTACATGGAAAAATAAAAAGGTTACAGATTTTTGAATGTGGGGAGTGAAAAATGAAAACACAAAAACTAAAAAGGGCTGCGGAGGAAAGGGGTTAAGAGACACTAGGTCTTTTTTTCAGGGGATGTCTTATTTTTCCATGAACAAGAATTGACATTTATCGTTGAACAAAAAATCTACTTCTTAAACATCCTTATGACTCTCCAAACTCTGAATTTCATACTGTATTTCTTGTGACTCCACTTCTATGGAAATGACGTCCGCTAAGTCTTATTTTCAGGGGAGGCCTTATATTTCTAAGCCTGAACAATATTGTACAAGGTCTTATTTTCGGGGATGTCTTATTTTAGGGGAAACAGGGTAGTACCCAAGTGAAACACAAAACCTCAGAAGGGGTCACTAACTCTTCTTGCGAAATAATCCATAATTTCTGTATATTTTTTATGCAGAGTGTTTATCTCGTCTAAATAACATCCTGCAAAGCTTTTCAAAAGAAGAGATTCAACATGAAATTTATACCCTGAATACTGGAAAGGTAAGGAATTTGTTTCATTATATCTCATAATCAATGGCTTCTAACTATTTAAAAAATACGGCAAGGTTTTGTTGAATTTTTTGGATAGTTTATATGGTTGAAAAAAGACACTTGTCCATCAAGTTCAACTAACTTGTAGTTTATTTAAATTTTCCATTTCAATACAGTATTTACATTGAAAAATCTTAATATTTAAGGGGTTTTCCGGGAATAAATAAAATTTATATTCAAATGGACCATATAAAATATAAGCTAATATGTAATTAGTTGTTATTCAAAGTTTTGCTACCCTTAGCAGAAAAATTCTGTGGACATACACTATAATGAAGAATTAACATGCTACTGGCCCTTTAACCTCTTAACGCTCCGTGCTGTAATAGTACGGCACAGAGCTGTAATTGCTGTATAAAGAGGGCGCAGGGGCTAAGCCCTCGTCATACAAACATGGGGTTTGCCGCATATTGCAGCAAACACCCACCGCTAACAACCGTGATCGGTGCTAGCATAATGGAAAAACACACCCAAATGTTGGAAATGCCATTTTACATCATATAATTAATTTAATTAAAAGTGATTAAAAGGTTGCAGTCCTCAATATGGTAGCAATGAAAACGTCAGCTTATCTCACAAAAAATGACATCCCACACAGCTTTATACACCAAGGTATGAAAAATTTATTAGCGACAGAAGATGGTGTAACAATTTTTTTTTTTCGTGCAAAATGTTTTCATTTTTTAAAATTTATTAAAACACAATAAAACCTATATAAATTTGGTGTTACCGTGATGGTACCAAACCAAACAATAAAGTAGATCAATAAAAAGTATAATTTGGAGCGCACATTGATAGTAGTAAAAACTCCCAGTGCACGGCATGGAATAATAAATCGTCACTGAGAAGTACAATTTGTTACACAGAAAATAAGCCCTCACACAGCTGTGAACACTGAAAAATGATTATAGATTTTTGAAGGCGGGGAGCAAAAAATGAATGGAAAAAGGCTGCGACACGAAGGGGTTAATTAGTCCATTAATTTTGTCCCTATGGAGGAGACACAGGACAGAAGATGACTGCTGATCACATGTCCACAGCATCAGCCTTGAGCAGGTCATATGATCATCACTATATTTGGCGGTAGCGTTATGGCAAGACCCATCTCAGTGAGGCAATGTGCAGTGTTAGCTGCTTTTACTATGGAAAGAGAGCATGATGATGTTACATCATCACTGGGATCAGTGGGATTGTTAACATGATGTTATTATAACTATCATTTATACAGTTACTTTTGTATCTATCCAACAATGAAGGGAATTTACGATCTACAGCAGCGCTCACCCCCTCCTCCTCTCCCGTGCGCCTTTTGTGTGAATTAGCCCTAACACTGTATCAATCTGCTCGGCTTCTCCTGCTCTGTAATATGCTGCCTACAAACTGAATGTTATTTTCAAGGAAAAGAGCTCACCTTAAGCTTCTAACAAAACCATTCTATGGAGTCAGAAGCACATAGCTGAGTACACGGCATAGAGCCTAGCTGTGCATGTGTGGCAGCTCAACTCCAATAAAGACACTTGACTCAGCTTATTATTTTAGAACCCAGGTGTTGCACCAACGGCAACAACAAATTAATGACCTATTATTGTATAGGTCAATTATTGTAAGTGTTGGAGAATCCCTTTAAGAGAACCCAGGTTCTGCATTCTACTGCTGCACTTTTTCATTTTCATTTTTCCAGGCGAGGACAATGCAGCAGTCTACAGAGAACAGAAGAGAATTTGACATCAGATATTTGGATGTAAGTATGTGTATAAAATATTTGTATATATAGGTATCTATATTATTATTATAAGCCAAAGAGAAGCATCAAACCCATATATACATAAAGTTCTAAGTTCCTGTAGTAAAATAAGATACATTTAGCTGTTTTTTCTTTTCATGAATTGAGCTTTACTTGTCATGTATTTATAAATCATTATTTCCTAATTGCAGAGGGGGAGCACACAAACAGGCTCCTGCTCTGCTCCTCCCTTCTCCATTTACACTGCATAGCTACTATGTCAATAGAAAATGCCCAAATCTCTTTCCCCTATTCCCTGTGTTAAATCTCTCTCTGTCTCTGTATATAATATTAAATTTATCACAAGATCTCGTCCTTCATCTACATACGCTCTTAAATTTTAGATAGGAAACAGGGGAGAGGAAGGGCCCATAGCAGACTTCTAAATGGGGCCCCCTTCCCACTTATAAAAATATAAATATTTGTATTCTCACACATGAGAGTTACAGTCATAAATATATGTGTACACTCACATACATACAGTGACATATACAAAGGTAAAAAAAAGGTCTGTTGATGGGGCCCCCTGACATGGTGTGCCTCAAAGCAGCTGCTATGGTTGCTACTAGAGATGAGCGAGCACTAAAATGCTCGGGTGCTCGTTATTCGAGACGAACTTTTCCAGATGCTCGAGTGCTCGTCTCGAATAACGAGCCCCATTGAAGTCAATGGGAGACCCGAGCATTTTTTAATAAAACTGAACAGTAAAAGAACAGTAAAAAAAAAAAAATTCCAGATGTTTGCAGATGTTTTACTTGTAAGAACACATTGAAATAACACTATTCTTCACTTTGCAGGTGTTCGCGCGTGTCTCCCGCTAAGTTAGGAGATGTGCACGAACATCTGGAATGTGAAGAATAGTGTTCTTTCAATGTGTTCTGCACTTAAATGCTCCTGTGTTCACTGTTTTTAATGTTTTAATTCTATTCTTCACATTGCAGGTGTGCGCGCGTGTCTCCCGATAGGTTCGGAGATACGCGCGCACAGCTGCAAAGTGAAGAATAGAATTAAAACATTAAAAACAGTGAATACAGGACCATTTAAGTGCAGAACACATTGAAAGAACAATATTCTTCACATTCCAGATGTTCGTGCACATCTCCTAACTTAGCGGGAGACACGCGCGAACACCTGCAAAGTGAAGAATAGTGTTATTTCAATGTGTTCTTACAAGTAAAACATCTGCAAACATGTGTAATATTTTTTTTTTACAATAAAAATACTTTTATTCAATTTATTTTATTAATTTACTGCTCGATCTCGAGCCGGCGAGATACTCGTCCGAGTAACGAGCCGGTCCGAGTATGCTAATACTCGACCGAGCAGTATACTCGGACAAGTATACTCGCTCATCTCTAGTTGCTACCAATGTAATTACCCCCCTGATAGGAGAGACTGAGCAGTGAGTGACTGTTACACAAAGAAGGTGAGGCACATGGGGGTACGGCTGAGAGCAGGAAGAAGCTAGGCTGTCTGCAGTGAGATGGGACTGGCGTAAATGCGTGACAGGACTTGTTGGAGCTTGTAGCTTAGACTGAATCTTACTCTTAACTATAATTGAAATTTTGGTTTATTTTTCACACTTACATATTTTCTGCAATTTGCAGGAGAGTTGGTTGACCAGAAGCCATATAAGCAGAGCACAGAGTGTCCCTGAAGGGAGCATTGAAAAACACTCACTATGTCTGGGGACAAAGAAGGAAAAGAGAAGCGGTGAGACCTTTTATTCTAGTCATTTCATGAAAGAAACCTATGGGTTGGTGGTGACTTTATGACTGTTGGGGTCAAATCCACACTATCTATTTGTTCCCCATAAAAGGATAAACTGGTCAACTGTTAATCCTACTGGAATGACAATATACTCAGTTATCACTGGAAGTCCCAGAAAAAATAAATGGAGCAGCTACAGTACTGTATGTGTTTTCACAGCAAAGCATCCTCCTATTTATGATGATTACGGATACCAATTCCCGCCACAACAATCAATATGTTTTTTTTAAATATCTTTATTGAAAAAAGTTTTTTAGGACATACACAGGATATAGACATATCAATTGTGCAAGATTATAAAATATAATTTATAATTCATTATATACATATTTTATAATACATAATGTATTCCCCAGGTGGATACAATTAAACACTTTTATTTCCACCTTCTACCCAATTTTCTTTAAAATTCCCTATAATTTTATTTAAGACTTGACCAGAGGGAACCATAGATCTCAGACCAGAGCTTTAATAAACAAATTGAACAGACTTCAGAGCAAATGTATATCCAAAACTTTCTGATCTTTGCCCTTAGGTCATCTTCACTTCTGCACATCTCACCAAAGTGGGTTCTGATGCTGCTAGATTTCAATAATCACCTGAGATTAGTTTAATATATGGCCAAACATAATATATTACATTGGAATTCCATATCAAACATCCCAACCATTGGCAAATATTTGCTGTTAGAGCTCTAAGCTCTATGTTAAAGACTAGTTAACGTATGAAAGCAAAGCTTTGTCACTTGAAGGCGCTGTAAAAGGGAATTCCTATATTTATACATACACACATACAGATCCATTTCATTAGCCCGGTCATTGAACCACCCCTAACCGCAGCCCTTAAGTGCCCACAAAGTATATTAATGGATTCCACATTATATACTGTCCACCTTAGTGCCTGGCAAATAGAAAGCAAAATGTACCCCTAAAACAAAGGGGAAAAGAAGGAAAGACTAGAAAGGTGCATATGAAGAATAAATCTTTATTAATGACACATAAACATAGTAACATGAACGGTGCCCACAAACGATGGCGCCGTTCTGTATGAATCAATAAAATGCAGTAAAATATCGAGTTGTGGAACACAGAAAGAAAGAGGCAGACCAACCCGGACAAAATGGAGTAACAAGTAACTACAGAAAATGGTTAAACAAGACTAGACAAATAAAAGCATACAGCTATTGTTAGATCATGTTTTTGTGGGGCCTAACATAACTAGGTAGTGGCCACAACGAACCTCTATAGTGCCCGTTCCTATATGTGGGCTGTAGGACCCATAGCTATCCAAAATTAAATGTGGGCTCTTACCAAATCCTAGTCAACAATAGGTGTTCCACTGTCCGGGAGAGACCGCGTCCCCGACGTACGTTTCGGCTCGGAATGAGCCTTCGAACCCCCAGTGATAACTCCACCTACTTTAGAGAGGCCATATATTTTGTAAATCATAAAATCAAACTATTTAAGCTCCATTTTATGACCAATAACATAAGTATTGTTGTATTCATTTATTTATATCATCATGGGTTTTTGTGTCAGTAGATCATATTCCCGGAATACCCCTTTAATGCATCCCATAATTTTATTTGCTTTAGCAGCAGCCGCCTGGCTCTGGTTGCTGAAATTAAGTTTCCCATCCACCAATACCCACACGTCTTTTTCAGCTTCAGTTTTACCACTTAATTGACTATTTAGAACATAATTGTACTTTTTGTTTCAAGTGCATACATTTATCTGCATTAAACCTCTTCAACCATTTCCCCGCCCATTCCTCCATATTCCACAAATCCCTCTGTAATTCTATACTATCAGCATCAGTATTAATTACTTTACACAGCTTAGTATCATCTACAAATATTGAAACTTGACTGTGTAAACTTACTACAAGATCATTAATAAAAATATTATAAAGAAGTGGCCCAATACTGACCCCTGTGGCTTTCCACTGGTAACTTCAACCCAATCTGAGAATGTGCCATTATTGACGACCCTCTGTTTTCTATCACTTAGCCAATTACCCAAATACACAGATTTTACCCCAGTTCCAGCAGTCTCATTTTATGTACCAACATTTTATGCTGTACTGTGTCAAATGCCTGGAAAAGGTCCAGATATACAACATCCACAGTCCAGTATGGAACTTACTCCCTCATAGATGTCAGACAGAACTGATCCCTCATAAATCCATGCTGAGTTGCTAGGTTGTAAGGTTATGTGCAGTGAGATACTCCAGGATAACATCTCCTCAAATATTTTCCCCACAACAGAAGTTAGACTTACAGGTCTATATTCTCCAGGATCGCTTTTTGATCCTTTTTTGTATATTGGTAACACATTTACTATGTGCTAGTCCTGTAGAAAATAATGGTCTGTATATCATGGAGCATAGTTCATGCAGATCTCGGGAGTGTATGCCATGTGGGCCCATGAGGCCACAATATGATGGAGGAGGGATATCATAATATGAGGGAGAAGGGAGGCCACACTATAAAGAGGCTGGAGGGCAGATACCACAATATGAGGGAGGATGGAAGAGAGGAGGTCATAATATAAGGGAGAACACAATATGAGGGAGGATGGAGGAGGATGGGAAGCCACTTTATGAGGGGAGTGGAGGATAGAGGACAGGGACCCACAATATGCAGGAGGATGGAGTACAGGAGGCCACAATATGAGGGAGGATAGATAACAGGAGGCCACAATATAAGGGATGAGGGAGGTCACAATATGAGGAAGGATGAAGGAGGAAAGGAGGCCACTATATGAGGAGGATGGTGGACAGGAGGCCACAATATAATGGATCATGGAAGACAGGAGGTCACAATATGATGGAGGACAGGAAGGGCCATTATTCAATGTGGGGGCCATTGAGGATGATAATATAATATGTTTGGGGGTGGGACAAGGGATGGGACAAAATCCATGTTTTAGAAAAAGGGAGGGGCCTTTTATCCCTCTTTCTTTAGCCCAAAAATTGGGTGGTATGTTCAATGTATGACAGAGTAAAGGTATGTATATGAATATCTTTTATTTAGCGTTTTCTTTATAATGAAAAAAACTAGAGCAGTGTGGTCAGTCCATGAAACAAGACACTGCATGGTCCATGATTAATGGACCAACCATGCTAGTGGAAACTGCCCTTACGTATGTAGAGCTAAGCTGTCCACAGATTGTGCTGCATAGTCGTGGCATAGTGGTTAGCATTACAGCCTTGCAGGGCTGGGGATCTGGATTCAAGTCCCAGGGTCAACATCTGCAAAGAGTTTGTATGTTCTCTCCGTGTTTACGTGGGTTTCCTCCCACACTCCAAAACATAGTGGTAAGTTGATTAGATTATGAGCCCCATTGGAGACAGGGACCGATTTGGTGTGCGCTATATAGATAAAGGAATTATTATTATACTCAAGTTTATTAAAAAATCTATGCCCATGCACACTCATCAGCAGCGGTAAAACCACTTTGTATTGGTGTGTGCGTTGGTAGAGCGCCTGGTCAAGTATATACAGTAATTTAAAGTAATACCCATTTTGGAAGAAAATGTTACTCTACACTTGTGTCCAATGTTTAAACAAATATTCTGTTCATTTTTGTCTCTCCAGACAGCCTGCCTGTGCCAAATATAAAGACCAATCTCCCTATTACAAATCCTAAACAGAGGGCAGGTGGGAATTATGGGGTTAGGCCTATTCAAAGGAATGAAGCAGGTGAGAATGTGTTTTTATGAAACAGACTACAATTTGGCACCTCATTGTGGTTAAGGCAAAATATAAAGCATAACTGCTCCAATAATTGTCACTCTAGGGAACAACAAAACAAACGTATTGTTAATTTTATGAATAGTTGTAGGTCAATGAAATCTAATGTAGTTATAGCAGCTGACATACATGGCTAACATTGTGTGCAATGGAAATATCATAATGCAATACCCATTCACCCTTTCACAATTTCCGACCATGAGATTCATTCTATGGTGTACATTTATCAGGTTCTGCTGACATGGTGCTTAGATTATCAGGGTCCAGGGTTTATCTACACATTATTTAGCTTCTGAACAGTCTACTAGTATCTGAAAAAGAGAGATGATACATATAAGAGAGAAGAGAACCATTAGATGGATAAAACACACAATGACACACTTCAGTACTGCTACATCTCAGCTATAACACACACAGAGTGCCTCCCACCACTGTATAAAGACCTTATCTTATCTATAGCTTGTAGAGTAAATTCTGCATGCTGCTTCTTGCTGGCAGGAAGTGTCTGTGTCTGTGCTGGTAATGTAATGAAGGGGAGAGGGGCTGGAGGCAGGGAGCACTGCAGTGTGAGATAGGAGAAGCTATTTATGAGAAGAATCTGCCCTGCCTGACCATAGTCAGAAGATTTACGGTTGTATCCTGGGGCAACCAAAAATGGAAAACACCAGGTTGGAATTATATCTGTGAAATGCTGTATTTTTGTTAATAAAATTGAATTACAGTAGAGAATGTGTTATTTTGTTATCCTGAGTATATTTAAAGGTAACCTGTCACCACATAGGCACATATACAGCCAGAGACAGGTTCCTTTAGAGCTCTATTAACTGACTGACACCCTTTTAGCTAAAAATTGTATCGCTTACATCCACATAAATCACCTTTTATCTTATATTACCTGGCATCAGAGGGGGCATGTCCTGCTCGGCCGGCCCCTCCCATCTTATTCTCCCCATGCCTTATGCCTCCTTACTGGTCACAGTTTATGTAATGTGACCAGTGTGACATCATCTCAGGTTCTTTAGCGTCTTAACAATAGCTGACTGTACCACATGTATGTATCTGACCACATGAAATCACAGCAGCCTCCATGGAGTTCTACTCCTCTCCAACCTCCATGGAGGCTGCTGTGAGTTCATGTCATCACATACATTGTGTACAGTTTGCTATTCTTAGAAGGCTGAGAGACGTGCAATGGTATCACTGGTCACATGTCAAGAATGTAACACAAGACACTGTGTAAAAAATTTTACACAATATTTCCCATCCGTACAAAGAGCTTTATATGTCTGCTGTTAGCAGACAGTCCATAAGTACAAGGAGGCACAGCAGGGATTTGAAAAGACTCAAAGCTGTCAGTCACAATAATGGGGCGTGGTTCACTGGTATCTCTGACTCTTCTTGTCTCTCAGGCTGCCAGAGATGAGTCAGAAAAGCTAATTTTAGGTGATAAGGGGAGGACATGTAACCCTTTATCAGCAGGCATTGTTAGTCAGGGGGGTCAAAATCTGGTGACAGGTCATCTTTAAGAATCTTGTCTTGGGAATACCCCTTTAAGTACAGCAGAACAACACCTAATAAATAAATGAAGTCTAAGTCACACTGCTGGGATCTGCCCAGCAGCATTAAAGGAAATCTAGCATTAAAAAAAACAACTAAAAAACACATACTTGCATACGCTCCTCTTCATCTTGATCCTGGCGGTGTTCTTCGCTTAGCTTGACATGCCCGGATCACCTAGAAAAGAAACTTATAATTAGCAGCCCAGAGTTTAGAAATGATATGTCCGCTTATTATGCACACCCTCTCCACCTCCACGTCACACAAGAGGCATGAATTACCCCCTCCAGCCTGATAGATGCTTTCCTTTCCCATGTTGGAGAGGAAGGTGCCGTCACAAAGGGGGCATGCATAATTAGCAGCCCGGTGCGCTGGACATCTTGTTCCGTGCTCCGGCCTGCCAATTATAAATTTATTTTCTAGGTGATCCTAGATGAAAAAGAGTGTAGGTAAGTAGGTGTTTTTTTAGTTATTTTACATGAAAGATTTCCTTTAAGGGTTAATGGTCAAGATATCTCTAAGATGATCTACCTAGATACAGCAGTGTTCATACCAGCTTAGCTATATTATTGTGCTAGTCTAATGATTATAAAATAATAAGATGATGGGGTTAGGAACATAAAAAGAAAATGTTTTTTTTTTCTGCCATGAGTTGATCATGATTGTACAAGAGGTATGTTTAGCCCTTACCAAAAAAGATTGAACTTTATGTAATTTTTTTAATACTTTCTGTTCTTTAGATTATGTTTCCTGTCCATATCTGGTCTGGAGTGTAAACTATGTAGATACCCTAAAAAGGAACAGGGAAACTATTCTAAACAGAGTGACAATAGGACATCTCAACCACCTCATCGATACCTTGAGATCTCATTGTTTGCTTTCCCGAGAAGATTCTGAAATGATCAATGCAGAGAGGACGTTAAAGGACAGAACAAGGAAATGCTTAGAGACTTGCTCTGAAAAGGGGGAAGAAACATCCAGAATGTTTATAGAAAGCCTTTGCTCACGAAATGTAATTTATATGCACCCAAGAAATCCAGCATAACAACCTGCAAAGCTGACGAGACACTACAGGATTGACTAGTTTCTGATGTGGTGGACATATTGGAAAGACAAATGCAATGATCTAATTTATGAAAGGACTGCTCAAAAATCTCAAGCCCCCCAAAAAACTAGTAATGTATTTATACAGCTTAGAGGAAATCTACCACTTGTCCACTTGCATGGTAGCCATTTAAACTAAATATACAGGCAGACCCCTACTTAAGAACCCACAACTTACAGACAGACCTCTGGTAATTGGTAATTTACTGTACTTTTGCCCTAGGCTACAATAAACAGCTATAACCGTTATCACAGGTGCCTGTAATTAAGCTTAATTGTTCATTCTGGTTCTTAACCCCTTAAGGACGGAGGGTTTTTCGGCTAATTTCTCGCTCTCCAACTTCAAAAATCCATAACTTTTTCATTTTTCCGTGTACAGACCTGTGTGAGGGCTTATTTTGTGCGTAACAAATTTTACTTTCCCGTAATGTTATTTATTTTAACATGCCGTGTACTGCGAAGCTGAAAAAAAATTCCAAATGTGGAAAAATTGAAAAAAAACCGCACGTGCGTCACGTTCTTGTGGGCTCAGTTTTTACGACTTTCACTCTTCGCTCCAAATAACACGCCTACTTTATTCTTTGGTTCGGTGCGATCGCGGTGATACCAAATTTATATAGGTTTTATTGTGTTTTAATACATTTTCAAAAATTAAACGAATGTGTACAAAAAAGAAAACATTTTTTTTGCCATCTTCTGACGCTAATAACTTTTTCATACTTTGGCGCACGGAGATGTGTGAGGGGTCATTTTTTGCGAAATGAGGCGACGTTTTCATTGCTACCATTTTGAGGTCTGTGCGACATTTTGATCATTTTTTATTTCATTTTTTATGTTATGTAAAAAGGTGTAAAAGTCGCATTTCGGACATTTGGGCGCCATTTCCCGCCTCGGAGGTCACCGCCGGCCGTAACCGTTTTTATATTTTGATAGATCGGGCATTTTGGGACGCGGCGATACCTAATATGTCTGTGATTTTTACTGTTTGTTATGTTTTATATCCGTTCTAGGGAAAGGGGGGTGATTTGAACTTTTAATATTTTATTAATTTTTTTTATTTTTTAAACTTTTTTTTTTCTTTTTTTTTTCACTATCTTTTAGACCATCTAGGGTACATTAACCCTAGATGGTCAGATCGCTCCTACCATATACTGCAATACTACAGTATTGCAATATATGGCATTTTTGCAGGTCATACATTACAATGAGCCACTGGCTCATTGTAACGAACCTGCATAAACCATGTAGCCTCGTGTCAAAAGGAGACCCGAGGCTACCATGGTAACCGATCGCCGCCCCCCGATGACGTTCGGGGGCGTGGCGATCGAAAAAAAGATGGCGGCGCCCACGCGCCGCCGTCTTTTAAACGCCGCCGGCGACTTTGCCGGCGGCGTTTAGAGGGTTAATAGCCGCGATCGGTGCTAGCACCGACCGCGGTTATTAGCGGTGGGGGTTTTGTGCAAAATGCAAAAACCCCCACCTCTGTATGAAGAGGACTCAGCCCGTGAGCCCTCTTCATACATCCCTTATACCTCTGCGCCGTAGAGCTACGGCGCAGAGCGTTAAGGGGTTAAAGGGGTTTTGTCACCATAGCAGAAAGACATACTCTAGCTCAGTGCACTGTAAGCTATACTTTCACCATTTACTGTTATTAGAAAATATGCAGTCTTACTGAGCTATTCTGCTGTAAGGTGACTGCTGGTTCCCCCTGCTGGTAGCTGTGTCCCGTCCTGCCTGCCTTCTCCCCTGGCCGAGTCTGCGCAGAAGGAATCACCTTCTGCTTGTCTGTTTACATCTCTGACTGCAGATTCCTCCACTGCCTCAGACTGAAGGAGACCAGCTGACAGGGAGCAGCCAATGGGAGTGAGGGGGAGGGGCCGAATGAGCTGTGCAGCCGAGTGCAGTGTGGTCTGTACAGAATGTCTCAGTGATAACACCAGGCTCCACCAGTGCAAACAGGGACACATTAAAGGTAATACATCCAGGAATACAGAGGGTCCATGCAGATCACAGCCCTGACCTCACTTCATCTCACTTCATCTCACACATGTCCTGCAGCCCTCCTCCTGTAAGTCCTGACTACTGAGCATCCCTCTCTACTACCCTGCTGTCCTACAAAGAACCCCTGTCCCTGACTAGCAGGAGACCATCCAGAGGTCAGCAACATGTGAGTATCTATCTATCTATCTATCTATCTATCTATCTATCTATCTATACCAGCACCTGAGGACACCAATAAAGCAGGAAATAGTCCCAGGTAGAGCTGTCACTTTAAAATACCTCTGTGCACAGCAAGTCCTGGGCTGTCTGGGACTGCAGGAAGATACCTGGAGCCATCTCTGGTGATGGCCTGAGTGCCCACAGAAAGGGCTCCGAGTGCCACCTCTGGCACCAGTGCCATAGGTTAGCCATCACTGTCCTATATCCTATCTATCTATCTATCTATCTTCTATCTATCTCCTATATCTATCTATCTGTCTATCTTCTATCTATCTCCTATATCTATCTATCTGTCTATCTTCTATCTATCTCCTATATCTATCCATCTGTCTATCTATCTATCTATCTATCTATCTATCTATCTATCTGTCTGTCTATCTCATCTATCTATCTATCTATCTATCTATCTATCTATCTGTCTATCTCATCTATCTATCTATCTGTCTGTCTATCTCCTATATCTATCTATCTATCTATCTATCTATCTGTCTGTCTATCTCATCTATCTATCTATCTGTCTGTCTATCTCCTATATCTATCTATCTATCTATCTATCTGTCTATCTTCTATCTATCTCCTATATCTATCCATCTGTCTATCTTCTATCTATCTATCCATCCATCTCCTATATCTAACTATCTGCCTGTCTATCTGTCTGTCTATCTGTCTGTCTATCGCCTATATCTATCTATCCATCTCCTATATCTATCTATCTATCTATCTATCTACCTACCTATCTATCTACAGGTAGAAAGTTCAAGCAGCACACAAGCAAACAAATATACTATATCTATCTATCTGTCTATCTTCTATCTATCTCCTATATCTATCCATCTGTCTATCTATCTATCTGTCTATCTTCTATCTATCTCCTATATCTATCCATCTGTCTATCTTCTATCTATCCATCCATCTCCTATATCTAACTATCTGCCTGTCTATCTGTCTATCTGTCTGTCTATCGCCTATATCTATCTATCCATCTCCTATATCTATCTATCTATCTATCTATCTATCTATCTATCTATCTATCTACCTACCTATCTATCTACAGGTAGAAAGTTCAAGCAGCACACAAGCAAACAAATATACTATATCTATCTATCTGTCTATCTTCTATCTATCTCCTATATCTATCCATCTGTCTATCTATCTATCTATCTATCTATCTCCTATATCTATCTGTCTGTCTATCTCCTATATCTATCTATCTATCTATCCCATATCTATCTCCTATATCTATCTATCTATCTATCTATCTATCTACCTATCTATCTACCTATCTACCTATCTATCTATCTACAGGTAGAAAGTTCAAGCAGCACACAAGCAAACAAATTAGCGGATGGGTGCAGGCATCACAGGACAGGGCTGTGGATCCCTTGTAATTAATTCCAAGAAAACGAGCAGCACTCTATATAAAGTGAAAAAAGTGTTATTTCTTCTTTATTCCATCATTGGTAACAACAGTAGCAACGTTTCAGCTCAACTGAGCCTTTCTCTTGAGAAAGACTCAGTTGAGCTGAAACGTTGCTACTGTTGTTACCAATGATGGAATAAAGAACAAATAACACTTTTTTCACTTTATATAGAGTGCTGCTCGTTTTCTTGGAATTATCTATCTATCTATCTATCCCATATCTATCTATCTATGCATTTATCTAACCTATGAATCTGAGGCACGGGGGAATCGTGGTAACACCCCATAGAACCCTTCAGGCTCATTAACATCATTTTAAAAGTTGATATTAGAAGGAAGGAGGCCATGGATAACAAATATAAGAAGATGACCACAGTCCCGGTGCCTGGATCTATGAGTAATGTCTATGGTTTATCAGGATGGATTAAGATGGTAGTTGGTAGTGGAATCTCCTATCATTACCTATTCTGATTTCCTATTCACACACGTTTGGTATCACTATACAGACACAGGCACTCTCCACCTTCAAAAATCCATAACTTTTTAATTTTTCCATGTACAGATCTGTGTAAGGGCTTATTTTTCTGTGTACTGCCAGAATTCCAAATGTGGTGAAATTAGCAAAAAAAAATGCACCACTTTTGCATTTGCCTCACTTTTGTGAGGGGTCAGTTTTTACGACTTTCACTGTGCGCTCCAAATAACACCTCTGCTTTATTCCCCCCCCCCCCCCCATAGTGTGTGTGTATATATATCACAAGGTAGTCCTCAGTATAGTATGTATATGTTATATTTTATGAGAAAAAATATTTATAAAAGCTGTCTATATTGCCCCTCGCGGCCAATTCTAGCTCATATTTAATTTTTTTTATATATGTTTGAAAAACGTATATCTTAGCTGTTATTGGCTGTTATATGTATCTCACATATACAGTGATGAAAGGTGAACGAAACAGTGTCATGGCTTTGGTGGAGGAGACATGGCGTTTCTTTAGCAGAATCAGCTGTAGTAAGTCTAGGGACTACTTTAACACATCAGGTGGAAGCATACCCTATGAGAGAGAGACATCTGTAAAGCATTATGGGACTTGTGGTTGAACTGCCGCTGTCAGTGCCGTGCATGTGCCTGGCTAGGCCCCTCCCACATCTGCTTTTCTGTGACACAGAATAGATGCTGCACAAGCATCAAAATAACAAATAAAAAAGTATTTATAATTCCAGGTAACCATTATGAATAGATTTTTGAAATATTTTAACCTCTTTGGGAGCTTTTTGAAGTAATTAGTTTCGTGGCATAACCCCTTTAAGGCAATCCAACATATTTAAAATCCAATTGTCACATACACCAAAAAAAAATGTGGCTGCGGTTTCAATTATAAAATATACAGTTCAGACTTACATACAAATTCAACTTAAGAACAAACCTATAGAACCTATCTTGTACGTAACATGGGGACCGCCTGTACACCTGTTGGTTTCTTCATGTAGATTTAATGTAGATATGTGTCAGGATCTACATGAGGACGCCGACAGGTAAATATGTTTAAGTGGCTTCCATACAAGTGATGGATTTCCTTCAAAAACATTGAATGTATATTCCTGTTATGAGGACCCCTTTTTAAATATAAGCTAGACAGCGTGATGTTCACCAGAACCTAGCTTCTCTAACATCCCATGGTCAGTTGATCGCCAGGACCCAGCTTCTCTAGCTGCACACATTCAACTGATCACCAGGGCATAGCTTCTCTAACTCCGCACAGTCAGCTGATCATTGGGGACTAGCTTATCTAACTGCCCACAGTCAGCTGATCACTGGGACCTTACTTATCTAACCCCCTATACTCAGCTGATCATCAGGACATAGCTACACTACTTCCCCATCGTCAGTTGACTACGTTACTTGGGACTAGCTTCTCTAACTCCCAACACTCAACCCATCACTGATCAGAGTCTTTTGATCACTATGCCCTAACTTTCCAAAGTTAGCTGATCATTGGGGCTGGGATGAAGCATTTTGGTGCCCTAGGCAGACAAGCAAAATTGCGCCTCCCCCCCCTCCCCAATGCAGCCGAATTAGGGCCGATCCTGTCAGGTAAAATGAAATGCCCCCCCTCAATTAATAATAACAGGAAAGGCCAACTGCTATGGAAACATCTACCGATTTGGGAAGCTCTGTGTAGTGCTGCATAAACTGTGTGTGCTATATAAATAAAGGTATTATTATTATTATTATTAACTATTATTAATAAGGCCCTCCAGTGAAAATACCTGCGATGCTTATACCAAAAAGAATGTAACAAACACATAAATATATTCCAGCAATGAATATACCAAACACACAGATAGTAATGACTGTGCCACACATATAAATATTTACCATCAAAGAATAAACAGCACATGATAATATGCTGCACTAATAAATATAGACCAAATTAATATACTACAATCATTAATATATAGCAGCATTACATGTCCTGCACATCTGGGCTTCATTCGGGCACAGACTTCACTTACTGTTAGTCTATTTCTATGTCCGTGTTGGTCCGCTCTATCTCTTCTTCCCGTAGTCTCCTCCTTAGTGCCAATCCTTCTCCATCAGGGGGAGAATGTCATAGATTCAATGAATCCTGTCCCTACTGTGTGGTCAGGATGTGGTCACTTATGGTCACTCTCAGATATAATTGACCATTTTGTAACAACAGAAGCCAAACTTCTCACAGTACAGCCACCTCACCACTGCTCTGAGTAAAAGCAGTAACAGGATTTTGGATAGATATTACAGCAGAGGCAAGGAACTGAGGAGATATTTGATCCCCCCAGCGCTCCGTATATTATGATTTAGGATTCTAATTAGAGATGGACGAATTTGTTGAAATTTTTTGAAAAAATTTGATTCGACCTGAATCGAATCTGGATGAATCACTTTTAAAAAAGGTATTTCCTGGCCGCAGAGAGCCTGTAGGGTGTTGTAGAATGTTGTGCCATGCTCAAATATGCATAAGGAGCGTGGTTTGGTCTTCAAACAATGCTGTGTTTTAGTTTGACATGCACATGACTCTTAGAACCACTTCACTCTTCAATTCCATGGGCACTTACAGAGGCCAACTTGACCAAATAAGTGAAGCGGTAACGCAGCCTGACAAAGTAATGTCTATGCCAGCTAGAAAGGACTGAGCTGAGGACTAGTATCGCACTATAACATCAAAGAGTGCACTCTTTTTACACTGACATCAGATGATTCCATAGAATACGACAGAACCTGTTCTTTTAAACGCGAATACATGTAGAAACCCCCCAAAATAGTGGAGAGGGTGTCGGCAGTAATTTTACATTGACGTCACTGATCATTTTGACCTTCTTTTCATCGGTCAGTGTCTGCTTTCAATAATTCATCAGTATTGCCAAAGCCAAAAACAAACAGGAGTTGATCCAAAAAATAGATGAAGAGTAAATGGGATATTTGCATATCCTCTGTGTTCTGTATCCCCTCCTGCTTTTGGCTATCAATCCTGAGGCGTTTCATTCCTTCTGACAGATGAAATGAAGGGGAAAACCAAACATAGTGGCAACATCATAGAGTGGTGGAGGGTGAAAACAGCATTATGGAAATCACAGGGTGTTCCAGGGAGACAGCGGTCAGTTGGCAGCAGCATTAGTAGTGCCAAATGACAAATTATGGAGGTGGTGGAAACATGGTAGGCCACAGAGTGGCACAATGACAGGGTTTGGAGGTGGGAGCAACATGGTAAGCTACAGACTGGCACAATGACAGAGTGCAGAGGTGGTGGCAGCAGCTGCAGCAGGAGGCTAGAGTGGTGCAATGACAAAGTGTAGAGGTGGCAGCAACCTGGTAGGCCACAGAGTGGCACAATGACAGAGTGTGGAGGTCGCAGCAACATAGTAAGCTACAGACTGGCACAATGACAGTGTGGAGGTGGTGGCAGCAGCAGCAGGAGGCTAGAGTGGTGCAATGACAAAGTGTGAAGGTGGCAGCAACCTGGTAGGCCACAGAGTGGCACAATGACAGAGTGTGGAGGTGGCAGCAACCTGGTAGGCCACAGAGTGGCACAATGACAATTTCTGGAGATGGCAGCAGCAGCATGAGGCCACATCGTGGCACAATGACAAAATGTGGAGGTGCCAGCAGCAGTAGCAGGAGGTCAGAAAGTGGCACAATGACAGAGTGTGGAGGTGGGTGACAATTCCAGTCCCTGGTAAAGATGGTGGGAGGCAGATGGAGCAACTGGCAGCAGATGTGTGGCATCATCAGAATAGTGGCTGAGGCATGTAGTTAGAATCCAGACTCATTTCTCAACGTTTGGGAGAGGCGTCATGGTTAAGCTAATCTGATGCATAAGGCATCAGATGTGTTGAAATCCTGGCCGATCCACGCCTGATTCATCTTGACAAAGGTCAGTCTCTCCACATTACGGGTGGACAAGCGGGTTCTCTTTGGGGTAACGATGGCCGAGCAGGAAAGCTTCTCTACTGTAAAGTACGCAAGTTGTGGCCACACATCAAGTTTGGCTGCCTAGTAGTCCAGGGGATCCTCTACCTGGGGTGGTAGAGTGCTGTCCAAGTAGGCCACCACCTGCTGGTGCAGGGTCTGCTCCATGTCCTGCTGCTGCTGGTGGCAGCTACCCTCCTCACTAATTCTCTATAGTACGCCAGTTGTTAGTGAGGGTCCAAGAGGGTGGAGAGCCAAAAGTCATCCCTATGCCGGATGTTGATTATTCAGCTGTCACTAGTTAGGCAAAACAGCATTCTGCGGGCCATCTGCGTAAGTGACTCTGAGGGACTTCCGGCCTCCATCTCCACTGTATACTGCCACGTTGCTTGTGGGTCATCTGCCTCATCTTCAACCTCTTCCGGTTGCTCCTGCTCCTCCTCTCTTATCACCTGAGTGGAAAAACCACTGAGGTCACCAGACTCAGCTTGTATTCCAATGTCCTCCTCCTCCAGTTCAGCCACCACCGGACTCATGTGGCCATGAGATGTAGTCGCCACTTCTCCAGTGCCCTGACCAGACAGATTTAGTAGCATGAGTTCCAGGACATGAAGCAGTGGAATGACGTTATTCATCCCGCAGTCTTGGCGACTGACAAATAACGTGGCCTCTTTAAAGGGCCTGAGCAAATGGCAGGTGTCACACATGAGCTGCCAGTGGCTGACATCAAAGTTACACAGGGGAGTACTCCGGTCCGCTTGCATCATCAAAAAATCATTAATGGCTTTTCTCTGTTCATACAGACGGTCTAACATATGGAGGCTGGAATTCCAACGGGTGGAAACATTGCATATCAGAATATGTTGGGGGAGGGTATGCTTGACTTTGTAAGAATGGCTGAAGTGCATGCACAGTTTCCTGGCCATTTTTAGAATGTCTTGCAAATGGGTAGAAGACTTGAGGAACCTGTTGACAACCAGATTGAACATGTGCGCCATGCAGGGCGCATGGACCATCCCTCCTCTCCCTCCAGAGCGGATGCCATGTACCTCCCATTGTCTGTCACCGTGGTTCCGATTAGCAGTTGTCACAGAGAAAGCCACAGATTGATTTCTTCTTGCATGATGCAGAGCAGTTCCTCCCCTGTGTGACTTCGTTCGCCTAGGCAAACCAGGTGTAGAACTGCGTGACACCGCTGTGCCCTAAACATGTGGTATGATGGAGCAGCACTTGGGGAGGCTGAGGTGGTGGTGGAGGAGGAGGAGGCGGACACTGGGTCAGGAGCAGTAGTTTGACAACACGGAGGAGAAAGCGGCGTCTCCTGTTCAAGTTGATGGTGTGGATGGGCAGGAAGCACATTCACCCAGTGGGCCGTAAAGGACATATACTGGCCCTGACCGTAGTAACAGCTCCACACGTCCATGGTACCCTGCACCTTGGAAGAAACTGATAAGCTCAAGGACTGGCCCACCTTCTGTTCTACATATTTGTGAAGGGCTGACACTGTCTTTTTTGGAAAAAAATTGTGGCCTGGAACTCTCCACCTTGGTTCGGCACAAGCCATTAGTTCTCTGAAGGGTGCAGAGTCCACGACTTGGAAAGGGAGGGAGTGCAGTACTTGGACAGGAGCATGGTCAGCTTCTGCACCTTAGGATGACTGGACACATACAGTTGTCTCTTTGTAATCGCCTCTTTCAACGACTGCTGGCGCCATGCGTAGCGAGGAGCAGGAGCATCTGGACCGGGAGATGATGTCAGAGACAAACAGGTCCCTTCGGAAGAGGTGCTGGAGTCTTGACTGGCTGAAATGGCATGTGTGCCACTAGGTGCTGCTGTTGCTGCGGCAGCAGGATGGACATCCACATCTGAGACACGTTTCTCCCAGGCCATTGAATGGTGACGCTGCATGTGTTGATGCAGGGCCGTGGTGCCAACATTAGCTCCCTGGCCACGCTGCACTTTCTGCCCGCAGATTCTACACATACACAAGCTTTGCTTCTCTGGTTTCTTACCAAAAATCTGCCACACCGCCGAGGTGGTGATTTTACTGCCAACACCCTGCACTCAGTGACTACTAACGCCGTTGCCTCGCTGCGCCCCTGTGCCACTGTTTACTTGGACCTGTGAAGCAGGGTTTGTACCCCGTAGCCGTTTGGCTCCTGTCCTCGCTCTGCTGCCACCCTGCTGACTCACAGCCACAGTAGCGATTTGCTGCCTGCTTCGCTGCCTGACGCGCAAGCTGACACCCTCTTCTCCTGACGGTGATGATGAATCCCTGGCTTCACCCGGCTCCCAAGTGTGATTGGCTACATCATCATTGATTTGTGTTTCCATGTCACTGCTACTCTCCTCAACAGTCTCAGTATGCACAGCTCGACTACTTGCAAGTGCAACATAACCTCCCGTGCCACTCTCCACATCTTTACTTTCCCGCCTACTGCACAAAGCAGCGGATGTCTGCCCCACCTCTTCACTGCCAAGCAGCTGCTGACTGTCCTCAAAAAATTCATCCTCGCTGCATAGTGGCGCTGAGCCCAGACCACCTAGTAGATCTCTGGCTGAGGGAAATAAACAGGACAGAGGCTGGTTGAGGACAGGTGAGGGCCGCTGACCTGCTCCTGGACCATGCCAACTAAGGGTTGTATCTGAAGAACCCACGGACTCCTGGCTTTGGAAGTGGATGACCTAGTCAACCAATTCGACAACCTTTGGGTTTTTTATCAACACACTGTGGCTAGATGACACCGGCAGTTCTGGCCTCACAGAGTCACCCCTGCCGCGACATCCCCTTACTGTGCTGCAACCTCTGCCTGCTCCACCTGCCACCTTTCTGCCTGACATATTGGTTAATCAACTATGTTGATTTGACACAGAATTACTTTATCTACCAAAAAAACTTGAAATTTGGGGTATACAAAAGCACAAGAACTGACACCCTGGAATAGGATTTTACACAGATTTCTTGCTATTAATTTCAGCAACAAAAAAGAAAATGCTATTTGGGGTATATAGATCCCTCAAAATGGACACCCTGGAATTGGAACAAAAATCACTGCTGCAACTATGTGGGTTTTACTCTGATTTCTTGCTATTAACTTCAGCAACAAAAAAGACCAGCAATTTGGGGTATACAGATCCCCCAAAACTGACACCCTGAAATAGGAGCAAAAATCGCTTCAGAAACTGTGTGGATTTTACACAGATTTCTTCCTATTCACTTCAGCAACAACAAAAAAACTGCTATTTGGGGTATACATATCCCCCAAAACGGACACTCTGGGATAGGAGCAGAAATCACTACAGCACAGTAAAGTACAAACAGCTAGACGCTGGAGTGTGAAAGGCTGCGATTGGAAATGGCTGCCTGTTTTTATAGGGCTGTGTGACACCACATAAGCCTGCCGGTCGCTGAATGGGGTGTTCCTTTCTCCTTCCCAGAGTTCTCTGCCCCATATAACATGTTGTGCTCACGTCCATTTTGGTAATAAAGGAGAAAAAAAAAGCTTTGTTCCCACGAATCACCGTAAACTTTAAATTCATGACAAATCAAATTTTCTCAGAAATTTGGACCAAATTCCTCTTTGTTTGAATTGATTCACCCATCTCTAACTATAATATAGGTGGTTTGGGCTATTTTATACTCATAAGGATTTTCTCCATGAAATCCTCATACATCTGTTCCTGCTCTAAATGCATATTTATATTAGTCATTTTAGAACTTTTGAAGGGCCTCCAACGGTCCTTAAACCGCAGACAAAAGGGACTCATCCTCAATTCCTCAAGAATACGCTCCTGCCAGTGCTTCCAGCTACAACCTAGCAATATAAAAGCATTTTTCAAGGTTGTGCTGCTACTAACACTTGCTTGCATTTACTGCGGCTGTATGTTATAGATCAGGGTTCTGAGGCACTCTTTATTCTATTTCAGGTCACCCATATATTTTTGACGACCTTCTTCTGTCAGACTCTGACAGATATCTGGATATATGGAAGTGACTTGTTTCTTATATATTAAACTTGGTGGTAGATTCATCTGTCAATATTTCATTGCATGCCTTAGTGTATTCCTATTGTATTTATTGAAGTGGTATGGCAACTCAGGGTCAGCCCCAGGTTTCAGTAGGTCCCTGGGCAACAAAGCCTGAGTAGGTCCTTTGCAGGGAACTAACGTGGCGGCATTGAAAATTCAGAAACTAAAACAGTCTCCTGTTCCTTAGTTTATTCTACCAAACACTCCTGGACAGGCAATGGTTAAATGCTTGTAAGTTATTGACCAATGAGTTTGGCTATATTGTAAACTGGAGTGTGATTGGAGAGGTGCTACCACCTGACCAGAAGAATAAAACTGGGACCACTCTCCATGACCACTCCAGTAATCCGAATCTGCTGTTAGACCATTTAGGCCTGCGGCCTGCTACCTGTTGCCTCCGTCTGATCCCTGGATACGGCTGTTACCACCACTGGTTCCCCATCCATTACCCAGGGACATGTCTTACAGACACCAAGGGGTTGCCCCAGGGAGAAACCAGTACATCGGCTTCTCCCTCCATATTTCTTACACACACCACCTGCTGGAGATCTGCCAGGACAGCCCTCCGGACCCCATACCAAGCACCATGACCACAGCCCTAGGCCGCAACCACCAGCCACTCCAGTATTCTGGGCCCTGGCTGCCTCCAGGCCCCAAAGAAAAGGCTAGGCTGTGGGGGATGTTGCAGATTCATTAGATAAAGCCCCCTTCACTCTCATGGATTCCTTATGTACAGCCTTATGTGGGCCTCCCAGCACCTCTGGGCCCCGGCACTTGCCCAGTGCTGGCACCACATGTATGATGTCTTCATACTAGCAATGTTAAGTCATTTATAGGCTAAAGATGAACAGTAACATTAATTATGGTTATGATGTACTGCTATGAAATTTTGTGATATCACAGACAATGAATTACCTTATCATCAATTTATGTATATTAGTGTCTGTCTATATATATATTTCACAGTGTATGACAAAGGTTCCGTTAGGAACTAAAATATTACATGATTATTCAAATGGATATATATAGTCATTGTGAAAGTATAACATCAAGTATAACATATTATGAAGCAAGGTGCATGTTATTGTAATACTTTATTTACAGTTTTTATGCAATGCTTTAACATTTTATTTAGTAATAAGACCATATATTAAAGCATACAATATAGTAAGAAGTTATAATGGTTTAATGCATAACAACACTGAATCACAGAGGTGTAGTTATTAGTGTAATAACAGGAAAATGTACATTAAGGAAGATGTACATAATGGAGCATATTGATATCATAAAGCTGGATAAAGTAGAGAGCTGTAAAAGATGAACAACTCCTAGTCTGGCAGGTTCAGCCTATAACAGGGAGGGCTCCAGCAGCTGGATGTCACCTGAGCGCCAGCTTCATACCAACACATCCCCACACATTACAGTTACATGATCCACAGATATTCACATATATTAATACTTCATTTACACATCTCAGTTAGGTATTTTCCACGTGACAAAAGTCGATATCATGCATCAGTAATTGAAAGCTTAAACCAAGAACAGACCCTATAAACAAAACGTGTACCGTATTTTTCGGCCTATAAGGCGCACCAAAAATCCTTTAATTTTCTCAGAAATCAAAGGTGCGTCTTATAGGCCAGTGCGCCTTATATATGAACTTATACAGAAATGTACTACAGACAAGATGTACTGTACATTTACCAGTGTTTAATAGCTCCATCCCCAGAAATTTCCTGCACCTTCCCACACAGTATACAGGATCCCTAGCTCCTGAAGTGCCCCCATCCTGCCCTCCCCTAGCATGGAGAGACCGGAGCTGCCATAGTGCCGACCACAAGGCAATCATCATCATCAGTACACAATCCCCCATACCTGCCAGCCCTGTAACAGGGGAAAGAGAAGGAGCCATAGGGAACCCCACAGGAATAACACCAAGGCTGAGGAGGGAAGGAGAAGGGGCAGAGGGAAACCGCTTAACCCCTGCTGCAACACCCTGCATTAACCCCCAGCAGCCCATACCTCTGAGATCGGAGCTCTCTGACACGCTGAAGACAAGTTTCCCGGGAAGTGTAGCTGGCTTGAACTGTGCACAGGTCTGCCACCTGCTGGTCATTTTTAGGTACTGCATTTGATCCTGCGCCTTATACTCCAGTGCGCCTTATATATGAACCTAGATGTCTTAGCAGGCATTTATTAGAGCTGCTCCTTATAGTCCGATGCGCCTTATAGGCCGAAAAATACGGTATATAGAAAAGCATTGTACATCTTCTGTTTAAATAATTCTATTACCCTATTCTATTGTAAATAGAATTATTCAAGGAATTTTCTTTCACCTTCAGATCATCGGGATTTGAGTTTTGAATCTTCTATGGTCCATTTCTGATTTTGGCTTCCGAATACCATTGCAGAACACTGACCACAAGTGACTTTATAATTATTATTATTACAGATCAGGTTCCTGTTGTAGGAGAATAACCCTTGAGATTCGCTATGCACACAGCAAGTATCTGTAGTTAGGAAAAACCTTATTCAGTAGTAAGTAGACACCGATCAGGGCAAGTGCACAGGTTGGGGGCAAATTTGCTCTTCTACCTGACTCTGACCAATTTTCCCAAAGTATAATGCCATTTTTGTATGTGTCTTCCACAGTATAGTAAGTGCCTTTTAAAACCCTATAACGCTTGCTTGCTTTATTCATAGGAACAGTTATGGGTTGGCCACTTATAGGAAACTTTAAAATGGTAAGTACAACACCATAAAAGGGTCACTTATATTATACTTACATTGATAAGGTTTTGTGCTTGCCCCGGTCGCCATAGGTCACATGACCTCCACAGCACCGGTTATGGAAGTGGTTATGACAGAAGATATACGCAGACATTAATGTTTCCATCTGCTGGAAGAGTAAGTCTTAAGTCCTCCTTCCCTGGGGTCAGGTGAACTGCAGCTCCTTTCGGTGAACGAGAAGCTTTAAGTATAATGTGGGTGTGGGAGTCTTATACTTACCCTGTTAAAGTTTCCTATAATTGGCCAACCCCTTTTATGGGCGGTTTTCTTAGAGAAGGAACCTGAATTCAACAATAAAATCATAAAATCTGCCTGCCCTTCATGGTAAATATTAAAATATTAAAATATTTTTCTTCCATTAGTCAAGGAAACTCATTAATATCTTTAATCTTTTGAGATTAATTAATATTAATTAATATTTTTTCTTCACTTATCATATGCCACTTTTTCCCCAATAATGTACCTTTTTTATGCTGCTTGTTGAGAAACTCTGAAATCTCAATAACAGGGATTAAATTACACTATCAGTGAGTGAGAATGAGCAATGCTAAGGGCTCTTTCACTTTGGCGTTGGTTTTTACATCCGTGGTTCAGTGTTTTGCAAGGATGCCTTACTGACCCATTGTTTTCTTTGGGTGTTTTCACATTGGCTTTTATTTTGGAGAAAATTTTTAAACCTGTCTGTTGATTTTCACTTATTTGGATCACAGAAGGCAATAGAAGTCTATAGTCAGTTTTTTTCACTGATGATGCTGATAAACCAGCTGTTATGTTTTCAAACCAATGTTAAACCTCCAGGTTTTATTTTGCAGATGTGGAGGCAAAATGGAAGAGTCTCAGAGACAAAAGGCAACATTACACAGGATGCACATTACACCCGCCAATGTAAAACCACTCTAAGGTGCATACGCTGATGCATACGCTCGTGCATACGCTGATAGCCCCGCCGCTACAAATTCGCAGCCCGATACATGAAGAGGCTTCTGCCTCTTGATGTATCGGGCTGCCAGTTGCGCAGCGTTTATCCTACGCCAGGCAGTTTGAAAAGTCGCCGGCAGCAGCGAGTGCGCAGGCGCGGGGACAGTCACGCCCCGCGCCGGCCCACTCCCGTCCGGCCGCGCCCCCCGCTCGGCCGGCCACGCCCCCCCCTTCACGCCCCACTGGCGTAAAGGTGGCGGATTGGGGAAAATAATCGCAAAAGCTAGCAATAAGCTAGCATTTGCGATTATTTCAGGGCCTCTGCGCCACTGGCGGTGCACAGAGGTCCTGATAAATATCCCCCTATGGCTGCATTGAGACGGCTGTAGAGGGACATAATAACAGCAGACCTATATACGCCAGCTATACGTCACCTATAGGTCGGTAATGGGCACACGGCACCGCACTGTTCCGTAGCTGGGAGAAAGATAGGACATGTCCTATCTTTCCCCGGTATACGGCACCATGCTCCATGTTTCTCTATAGAGAGGGGCGGGGGTTAGCAGCGCTCACCCCCTCCACCTCTCCTGGGCGCTGACGTTTGCCCATGTACCACGGTACGGTGGGCACACGTTTGTCTGAATGCAGCGTAAGACTGCTGAACTATATGCAAATTCATTAGAATCAAATACAGATATGAGTACATTTCTTCAAAGTTATAAGGACATTAAAGCAGGTATTGCATGAGCTTATGAAATACTAACAAATCATTCGCTTAAATGGAATCATACATTTAGGTATGACTGAGTCTAAAGATAGGGTGTAAGAGAGGGCACCGACAAGTTATTAGTGCTGCTTTGGGCAGTTTATACACTAATGTTATATTTAGCATGCATGCCCAGCTACATCCATGCATTCTCCCTGATTTATCTGGCAGAAATAACAAAGTAGTTAAATGTAAAGGAAAATAAATGTATTCTATTTATTCCTGATTTACTTGCATGTCATAAATACAGACAAGGTTATGTATGCTAAAACAGCAAATACTAATGCTGCCATAATCTTCTGATTTATAAACTCAAAGACTTGGCATAATTCCATGACGTGGGATTAGTTTGACCTGGATTGAAAATTCATAGTTTATTAATTTTGTTAATTAATTGCTTAATTAAATCCATACAATATTTTTAACATGTAACCACAGCTGCGGAGAGATAGAATATTACAACGGTGATAATAGAATGGGATTAAAATTGACTATATACTCCTTGCACAAAAAGTCCGAGGCAAATGTAGTGTAAAATAAATATAATTCAATAAATTATATCTATATAAATAATGTATATATTAGTTGGAATATATGAAACTTTTTAAAGTGCTCCTTCTCAGGGACAGACAAGTAAGGCTGAGGCTCACAGAGCATAATGGCGCTAAAGGGCACAGATCAAGGTAGAGCCAACATTCATACAAAGCAGAAATGTACTTATGAAGCCTACACCCAACGACAGGCTGGCAGACAAACAAGGGACATTGGGACCAGGAATGAACCGATTGGAGAAAAATCACATGATGCTGCCAACCTGCTCAGTCCTAATATTCACTGCACTCATGGTAAACAGGCAGGAGAGGAGCTTGGGTGTTCTATTGAGACCGGTTTTCTATGGTTTCCGAGGGCTGCACAATCAGGACATCTCAAGACGGCCATAACAAATGCTTCCAAGGGGCTTATACAGGCCCACAAGCCAGACATTCCCTACCCATGTTCTATAGCAGTGGTGGCGAACCTATGGCACTGGTGCCAGAGGCGGCACTCGGGGCCCTCTCTGTGGGCACCCGGGCCATTGCCCCAGCATGAAGTTCACCAGAAAGCACTCAAAGAATCTTCCTGCAGAACCTTCCTACAATGATGGGTGAATTTGCCCTCTTCCTTTCAACTGTGTTGGTGTCTTTAGGAGACTGAACGATTGAAAGTTGTCAAAGAACAAGGAGAAATAAATTACTGCTTAAATTGCTGTGCTGGCACTTTGCAATAAATAAGTGGCTTTTGGTTGAAGTTTGGGCACTCGGGCTCTAAAAGGTTCGCCATCACTGTTCTATAGAGTTGAATGGAGCAAAGTTCATTTAAAGTATAAAGGCATAGAAAAATATAATTACATTTTTTGCAAATATCATCAGCTGCAAATCATCTAATAAAATATCTTTGTGTGGACATTTTCCATTTATTTTCAAGAACATTAAACTTTATAATGCTTTTTCAATTGTAATCCAAACCAGAACTGGAGTAATAACTGTTAAGAGGTTGTGTTGTATCATGCACCCTAAGCCTCTCAGGGTTTCTTTGTTTGTTTCTCCTGTATCCATGGCCCCCATTCTATGATTCCTGGAAGTGCACAGGTCATGTAGATTGCCCTGATACTGGATTTTCCTTGACTCCTGCCTTAGAGATTCCCAGATGGCAGCTGTATCTTCAGGACAGTTGATCAGGACACTACTTGCACACTTGTGAAATTCGTCCCAGGACCTTCATAGATAAATGACAAAATAAGCCATATATTATACAATGAGTATAATGCTACGTAATGTTACCATTATTTTCATATTTTACAAGACTTCAATACATATTTTTAAAGAAATGTGTTCCTTTCCTTTCCATAAGTGTTTGAAGATAGGCTCTGGTTGACCTTCAGCCTTACTGTCTGCCCAGAAGTATGTATTGAGACATTGGGGCAGTTTTATAAAAAGTAAGGTAAGACAGTGCAGATCTAGACCCGACAGACTTAGGCTGCACAAGATTCTTATAAGAGTCTGATGCTGAATGGTAAATCTGGTGTATTTTAAGACTGTCTAGGCCTGAGTTAGGTAGGGGACTAGAGTTTGAGGGCAAGGTAGGGATGGCTGACCTGGAGGAGTTCCTGGCGAGGATGAGGGAGGAAGCGGCCACGCGGGGGCCCGGCTGGATGGCGGAGCAGATGGCGGTGTGGGGCCCTGCAGGATCCATCGAGGGGGGAGCGGAGAGGCCAGCGCGGGCCAGGAGGCCGCCGGTGAGGTGGAGCCCCTCCACCTCACCGCAGCGAGGAGCAGACCGGGCGGTGCCGGAGGGCAGAGGCGGCAGCGAAAGAGGAGCGGACCCACCTGCAAAGAGGGCGCGGGCGAAGTCGGCGCCATCCGGGCGCCGTGAAGGCAGAAGTGGCGCGGGAGCTGGTTCCAGGGCGGTGATGGCACGCGGAGCAGAAAAGATGGCGGCCGGAGGGAAGATTCCGCGGCGGGAAGGCGGCCGGAAGAGGAGGTGTGGCCTAGCGGAGGAAACCGGAAGTCGGGGACGGCAGCGCAGCCCGGAGCCGGGGGAGCCGAGGCAGACATCGGTCACCACCAGGATCGCGGTGAGTGACAGGCGGGCAGCCAGGGAGCAGGGAGCGGCTGCCTGCCAAGGAGCGGGGGGGTGGGGTGGAAGCCCCCGTCCTCCCAGGGCCGCAGCATGGGAGCAGGCTGTTAGGGGGGGTAGGCCAGGAGAGGCGGCCACCCCCTGGGAGCTGCAAGAGTTAGAACGGGAGAGAGAGGAGATGTTTGGCGCACCACCAGAGGTGCAGGACCAGCGGCTGGAGGAGTGGAGAGGGGGCAGGCCCGGGTCTATGGCCACGGACTTGGGTCTGGAGGCGCCTGCGGGGGTGGAGCTTGCCAGAGGGCTCCCCTCCAGGAATGGGCAGTTAGCTGGGGGGGTAGTGGAGGGCGGACATAGGGCTGCGCTGGGGGCCGCTCGTGGCTCAGGGGAACTGTACAGCAGGGGTTTGGGTAGGGAAACTGAATACTTCCAGGGTGTTTCGTCTGTCCTTATTCCACTGCAGGAGAGGGGTGGTTCGGACGGCGCCATTCTGGACATGATGCGGCGGGCCAGTGGAGTGGCTCCGCCAGGAAACGGTGGTGCGCCAGGTGTACTGCCAGGACTGGACGGTTCCGCTGGACAGAGGACATCGGCGTTGGAGGCGGGATCTGCACCGGCGCCGCTTAGCGGTGGCTTGCATCTACCAGGTGGGTCTTCAGCTACACACACTCCAGACATCACCACACCATTGGGTCAAGGGGCAAGTACTACAGGTGGGGCAGGTCAGTCGGGGCTGCCCCTAGGGGGCAATCTATACCTGGGAGCGGTAGGACAGTTGTTTAATGGGTTTCGTCAGTTACTGGTGTCGGTTGAATCATCTTTGGGGTCACAGTTGGGGGGCCCGGTAGGGGCCTGGAGGGGCGAGCAGGACAGGACGTCTGGACAAGGTAGTGGGGGACCTCAGGTGGTTGGGGGGGCCACCCCGGTTAGTGAAGGGCCTAGTGGGTCTACGGAAACGGGGGTTCAGACTGAGAAGGAGGGTTCCAAGGGGCTGCAAGTCTCAGATGCGGCCAAGAGCAGTCTATACATTTGTTTTGATGGGCCATTGGGGGGTCATTTGAAGCAGGAAGTAAAGGAGAAAATTTGGAAGAGGGAGAACATAGACATATTTACTTTGTTACCTTTAGAGCGCTTTAGTATGGAGAAATGGGAGAAAGGGAAGGAACACAGGAAGGAAGAGGATGAGGAAAGAAGACGATATAGGTTAATTCCGAGGAATTTTGGGAATTGGCTTCATGCCTTTGCCATTTTGGGTAGTGTTATTGGGGAGAAGCATCCGGAGTGCTGCTCTGGGCTGTTCGGGCACTTGGACACGATCTGGGAAGCCTATAAGACGTATGGGGGCATTGCGTGGCTCAAGTACGACGAACAGTTCAGGCAGAGAATGGCTGTACAGCCGACTCTTCAATGGGATCACAGGGACATTGCACTGTGGATGAGGATTATGACGGCCCCTAAGACGGCGCCGAGGAACCCATTTGCTAATGCGGGTTCAGGGTCGTTTCAAGGGGGGCCCGACGGGGGTAAGAGTGGAAACTCGTCGGGCGGTTTCAAGAAGGGAGTGTGCTGGAAATACAATGAGGGGGCATGCTCCTGGGGAGCGTCTTGCTCCTATAGACATGAGTGTTCAGGATGTAGGGGAGCCAACCATCCGCTTACTAAGTGCTTCAAGAGGGCAAAGCCAGGCCAGCAGCGAGCTGGGGATGGGGCTCACAAAGGGGGTGACTCCGGTGAAGGTAGGAGAAATGATGCGGTGGCTAGAGAGGTATCCAAATAGGGATAAAGCAGAGTTATTGTTGGCTGGTTTTCAGTTTGGTTTTAAGATCCCGTTTAAAGAAGGGGGTGGGGTTGGTTTTGTTAAGAACTTAAGGTCAGTTAAAGATCATCCAGAGGTGGTGAGGGAGAAGCAGCTGCAGAAGGAGGTGAGCTTGGGCAGGATGCTGGGTCCATTCGACAGCCCTCCGGTGGGGAATTTGAGAATTTCCCCCCTGGGGGTTGTCCCAAAGAAAGAGACAGGAAAGTATAGGCTGATTCATCACCTGTCATACCCGTCAGGGGCGTCTGTCAATGATGACATTGACGGCTCGCTGACGGCAGTGTCCTATACTTCGTTCGACGCAGCGGTGGCATTGGTTCGGGATGTCGGGCATGGGGCACTGATGGCTAAGGCTGACTCTATCTTCCAACTTCTGCCAGTGCATCCCGAATCCATGCATCTGCTGGGTTGCTATTTCGAAGGCGGATACTATGTAGATGGATGCTTGCCTATGGGCTGTTCCATTTCATGCGCATACTTCGAGGCTTTTAGCACTTTTCTGGAATGGGTTATCAGGCAAGAGTCTGGGTCGCGGAGGGTAATTCACTATCTAGACGATTCCCTGTGTGTGGGCCCAAGTAAGGGATGGGGGTGCCGGGTGTTGTTGCAGACTTTGGAAGACGTGTTCAGCAAGTTTGGGGTTCCTCTAGCAAGGGACAAAACGGAGGGCCCAGTGACTTGCTTGTGTTTCTTGGGGATTGAAATAGATTCCATTAAGATGGAATGCCGCTTGCCGGAGGCCAAATTGGAGGATTTGCGAATGAGAGTGCAGGAAGCGATTGTGAAGACAAAGGTGTCTTTTAAACAGTTACAGTCCTTGTTGGGGAAATTGAACTTTGCATGTCGGATCATGCCAATGTAGAGGGTTTTTTGTAGGAGATTAGCGCAGGCAACGGCAGGGGTCAGACGCCCAGAATTCTTAATTAGATTGAAACAGGAGCAGAGGAACGATCTGCGTGTGTGGGATGAATTTCTTGCAAGTTACAATGGCAAGACGTTGTGGATGGAGGAGCAGGTGTCTAGCGTAGCCCTAGACTTGTTCACTGATGCTGCGGGTTCAGTGGGATTCGGGGCATTTTTTCAAGGGGAATGGAGCGTGGGCGGTTGGCCAGGGAGATGGATAGAGGCAGGATTCACAAAGAACCTATGCCTGCTGGAGCTGTTTCCTATCATAGTGTCAGTGGAATTGTGGGGGGCACGACTGGGTAACAGGTGTGTAGTGTTCCATTGTGACAATATGGCAGTA
Organism: Engystomops pustulosus; assembly: GCF_040894005.1. Lineage (NCBI taxonomy): Eukaryota > Metazoa > Chordata > Amphibia > Anura > Leptodactylidae > Engystomops > Engystomops pustulosus. Next base: position 113,635,356 of record NC_092417.1, read on the forward strand.
GTAGACGTGATTAACAAACAGTCAGCTTCATCGTCCCCGGTGATAAAGTTGCTTCAGCATTTGGTATTGTTATGCTTAAAATGGAACATAATGTTTAGGGCTGTGCATGTCTCAGGCGTAGACAATAACATTGCTGATGCATTGTCTCGTCTACAGTTAGACAGATTTCGGAGCCTGGCGCCAGAGGCAGCGAAAGAACCATTGCAGTGTCCAGAGCGCCTGTGGGATTTAGTTTGGTAAGGTTTCTGCATTGGATTCGGCGGTCGTTGTCCCCGACCACCTGGGAGGCGTACAGAAAGGTTTGGAAGAGCTGGTTTATCTTTACTGATGGATGGGTAGTTATGGGGGAGCAAGGGACGCGGTTTGATCAGTTGTTTTGCTTTATGGCGTTGCTGTTTGATAGAGGGGTGTCGGGGTCAGTTATACGCAAGAATCTGTCAGCACTGTCCTTTTTGTTTAAATTGATTGGAGGAGAAGACTCGACGCAAGCCTTTTTGATACGACAGGCGACTAAGGGGTTTGTAAAGCAAGGGGTCAGGCAAGATGGCAGAAGGCCGGTGTCTTTTGATTTGTTGGCGAAGATAATGCGTGAGTTGGGGGCTGTTTGCAAATCAGGATATGAAACATTGCTGTTCAGGTTAGCCTTTTCGTGGGCATTTTTTGGAGCTTTCCGGATTGGGGAGTTGGTTAGCGGTAATAGGAAGAGTGAAGGAGGTGTGCAGTTCAGGCATGTCAAGAAGGAGGGCGAGGCGATACATATTTGGTTGTTTGGGTCAAAGACTGATAAGAAGGGGAAGGGGTTCTTGATAAAACTTCATAGATTGGCGGATTGTGATTTTTGCCTGGTTGGGGTATATGAGGCATTTTTGGGAGTTAGGGGTCAGGAGTGTAGATCTCTATTGGTGCATGAGGATGGTTCGACCCTGTCGAAATTTCAGTTTGTAGCAGTTTTTAGAGGTTGTTTGGCGAGAATTGGTTCGTGCCCAGAGGAGTATAGCTCGCATTCCTTTAGAATCGGGGCGGCCACAGAGGCTGCGAGATGGGGCATGAGGGAGGAAGAGATCATGAGGATTGGCAGATGGGAGTCGCAGAGGTTCAAATCTTATGTCAGGCCAGGGCTGTTGGAGTAGCAAGATGGGAAGTGCAGTAATAGGGGGCGGTTGTTGGGTGTTAAGTTACTGTTGTAATTCTGTTTATATTTCTCAGGGGCAGGAAAATGTGTTGTGTGAGTTTTTGGCCATTCTTTCGTGTACTGGGCAGAGAGAAGGGCTAGGCTTCGGCTTTGCGGTAGGTCATTGGGCTTGAATCCTGATCAGGTGAGTGTTCACTGGTTGGGTTTTCGGGGCCTGACGTGGAGCAGGGTGCGGCCTAAGCTTCAGGAATGTTTTCGCAGATGGGGCCCACTGCATGTGTTGATGTTGCATGTTGGGGGGAATGATATTGGGAAGTTCCCAATGCGCCCCCTTATTAAGAGCATAAAGAGGGACTTACTTTGCTTATGGGACATGCACCCAGGAATGATGATTGTATGGTCAGATATCATTAGGCGTGAGTCCTGGAGGAATGCGGTGTCCGTGTCGGCATTGAACAGGTGCAGAGTGAAAGTGAACAGGAGTGTGGCGAAATTTGTGAGGCTGAATGGAGGCATGGTGGTCCGCCACACGTTGCTGGACGAAGAAAAAAGTTACACTGGCCCGGATGGGGTGCATTTGACTGAGGTTGGTTTGGATGTCTTCAACTTTGGTCTCTCGGAAGTTGCTGAATTGTGTGTGAGGGTGTGGGGGGGCATGTCGACTTAAGGGGTCAAGTCGACATGCTTGGCGGGTTCTTGGCAACAGCCAGTGGTACACTTAAAGTGTGGTTACGAAAAAGATAGCCACAAAGTATCAGTAAGGTGAGGTTATTGATGTGAGGTTGGTGGTTTTTTCCCCTTGGGATCGGTATCAAGGTGGAATGTTGGTTTTCATTGTCTCCGAGTTGGTTTGGTCTAGGGCCACATCTTCGTTCGCCATTTTGCTAGGGGGTTGGCGGCAAAGTGGAGCTGGGGGTGTGGTTCTCGTGCGCTGAGCGTGCATTTTTATGGTTTATGGAGACAATGAGGTAAAACGGTGGTTTTGGTTACGTTTTTTATCCTATGCCAATTAGGGTTGTTGCCAAGAACTTTGCCGTCAATTTTTTTATGTTGATGTATTTTATTATTATGTTAACAAATGTTTCCTGTTTTTCAGATTGACATCCATTTGCAATAAAAGCTGTGACCATTCACCTTTCCAACTAATAAATGTGTCTGTGTTTTATTTGTAGCTAGGTGGTGGTCAGGCTAGGGGGGTATTGTGGGTCCTTCCCTGTGTGCCGAACTCGGCCATTGCCTGGTCATGGGAGAGCGGAGCCTGCGCAGCTGGGCGTAGAGCGGGCATGACAGGCTTGGCAGGGAGCTACATATAATACATGGGTGGAATTCTATTGGGGGAGGAGAATAACAGTGTTAGGGATAGGGGGAATTTAAAATGGGGGGTGGAGTTAGAGGTTATTTAGGCAGTGGCAGGAAGAGTTGGCCTCATTCTGGCCAGAAAAAATTGTCCCACCCACCCTCCCTTTAGTTTGTTTTGTTTAGGGAAAACATGTGTGTTTTTGGGGAGTTGAGATACAAGTAGAAAAAAGATTCTTGTAAGGGTCTTTAGGTTAGGGAGTGAGGAGGCATGTTTTTGTAAGGTGGCGGGTTCTTGGCAACAGCCAGTGGTACACTTAAAGTGTGATTACGAAAAAGATAGCCACGAAGTATCAGTAAGGTGAGGTTAGTGGTTTTACCCCTTGGGATCGGTATCAAGGTGGAATGTTGGTTTTCATTGTCTCCGAGTTGGTTTGGTCTAGGACCACATCTTCGTTCGCCATTTTGCTAGGAGGTTGGCGGCAAAGTGGAGCTGGGGGTGTGGTTCTCGTGCGCTGAGCGTGCATTTTTATGGTTTATGGAGACAATGAGGTAAAACGGTGGTTTTGGTTACGTTTTTTATCCTATGCCAATTAGGGTTGTTGCCAAGAACTTTGCCGTCAATTTTTTTATGTTGATGTATTTTATTATTATGTTAACAAATGTTTCCTGTTTTTCAGATTGACATCCATTTGCAATAAAAGCTGTGACCATTCACCTTTCCAACTAATAAATGTGTCTGTGTTTTATTTGTAACTAGGTGGTGGTCAGGCTAGGGGGGTATTGTGGGTCCTTCCCTGTGTGCCGAACTCGGCCATTGCCTGGTCATGGTTGACCATGATTTACAACTCTCAACTAGGGTTTCCCTTAGTTTCATACAGGACACTAAACATTTATTGCAAAAAAAACTAAGGGCATCAAGTGGAGAGGTGGATATGGGTGAGCTATCTGTGACGTGGTGGAGCTCTACTCCTCTATACCCTATAACTTGGGAATTAATTTCCTAAGTAGACATTTAGACAGATATAGTACTTTCAGCATTCAACTGTACTTATGAAAACAGTGTTTTTATAATTGTTTTTGATGGCTGCTTCTACTTGCAAGTGGAGGGTGCCCATATGGAGGCAAAATTTCCTCCTTCCCGTGCATATGTGTATATATATATATATATATATATATATATATATATATATATACTAGGATGTAAAGTTTGAACAATTAAGTAGCAGAATACAATAAGAAAAAACATTAAAGGGGTATTACCAACTGGACAGTCACATGTAATTTAATTCACTTGCCATAAACTGGATTTCTTCATTTAGATGTTATTTAAAAAGTCTTACTTTCACATGAAGTAGCCACATTGTTCCTTAGAAAAGGAAGACGGATGTCCTTGGATACGACCACTGCTGCTGAGGTGATTGTGCAAAGAAACAGATTGTTTTGGCATATGAAATCATGGGGAGTTACTGTTTGTCCCACAGATGTCCTGTAGTAATGAACACTGAATCCAGGTGGTCAGGTTCCTCATACCAATATCAATTGAACTAAATTAAATGTATATTCCCTGGTATTTATGATGTGAGTCACTAGCTACCGGTGAGACTATATTCCCATACCACAATTATAATTATGAACGATACTTCTGTGGGGAGGTAATGACTCACAGGATCATAGATAACTGTGATGTTGTGAGTCTGGTTTCCAATTAAGTGTTCACTCTGAGAAATATGTCTAACATACAGTATACTTTGTCTGGACTGTATGTGACCCTGTAATACAGGCCAAAGGTTGGATTATCACAGAAAGCTCAGCTGTGATTCAGATTCAGTAATGCTGCTCATAAATTCCACTACCACCAGAAAACCACTATCCCTTCTCTGCACATGTGCCACATGATGAGACACTAGACAAGTTCAAGAGGGACATGGTTGCCTTGAAAGCAAAAAATATAACATGTAACGGGAACTAGATACATTAAATATTGATTAAATTGTACACAATGGGGCAGATTTATCAAGTGTCTGAAAGTCAGAACATTTCTAGTTGCCCATGGCAACCAATCACAGCTCAGCTTTCATTTTACCTGTGCTCATGAATATTTTAAAGGGGAGCTGTGATTGGTTGTCATGGGCAACTAGAAATATTCTGACTTTCAGACAGCTTGATAAATCTTCCCCAATGAGATAAACACTATAAACAATTCTGCATTGAAAGGTTGTATGAAGTTATTAGGCTTAAAGGGGTATTCTCATCTGGGCATTCACATTTAATTTAATACACTCACCAGCCACTTTATTAGGTACACCTGTCCAACTGCTCGTTAACACTTAATTTCTAATCAGCCAATCACATGGCGGCAACTCAGTGCATTTAGGCATGTAGACATGGTCAAGACAATCTCCTGCAGTTCAAACCGAGCATCAGTATGGGGAAGAAAGGTGATTTGAGTGCCTTTGAACGTAGCATGGTTGTTGGTGCCAGAAGGGCTGGTCTGAGTATTTCAGAAACTGCTGATCTACTGGGATTTTCACGCACAAGCATCTCTAGGGTTTACAGAGAATGGTCCGAAAAAGAAAAAACATCCAGTGAGCGGCAGTTCTGTGGGCGGAAATGCCTTGTTGATGCCAGAGGTCAGAGGAGAATGGGCAGACTGGTTCCAGCTGATAGAAAGACAACAGTGACTCAAATCGCCACCCGTTACAACCAAGATAGGCAGAAGAGCATCTCTGAACGCACAGTACGTCAAACTTTGAGGCAGATGGGCTACAGCAGCGGAAGACCACACCGGGTGCCACTCCTTTCAGCTAAGAACAGGAAACTGAGGCTACAATTTGCACAAGCTCATCGAAATTGGACAGTAGAAGATTGGAAAAACGTTGCCTGGTCTGATGAGTCTCGATTTCTGCTGCGACATTCGGATGGTAGGGTCAGCATTTGGCGTCAACAACATGAAAGCATGGATCCATCCTGCCTTGTATCAATGGTTCAGGCTGGTGGTGGTGGTGTCATGGTGTGGGGAATATTTTCTTGGTACCAATTGAGCATCGTTGCAATGCCACAGCCTACCTGAGTATTGTTGCTGACCATGTCCATCCCTTTATGACCACAATGTACCCAACATCTGATGGCTACTTTCAGCAGGATAATGCGCCATGTCATAAAGCTGGAATCATCTCAGACTGGTTTCTTGAACATGACAATGAGTTCACTGTACTCAAATGGCCTCCACAGTCACCAGATCTCAATCCAATAGAGCATCTTTGGGATGTAGTGGAACGGGATATTCGCATCATGGATGTGCAGCCGACAAATCTGCGGCAACTGTGTGATGCCATCATGTCAATATGGACCAAAATCTCTGAGGAATGCTTCCAGCACCTTGTTGAATCTATGCCACGAAGAATTGAGGCAGTTCTGAAGGCAAAAGGGGGTCCAACCCGTTACTAGCATGGTGTACCTAATAAAGTGGCCGGTGAGTGTATACACTAACACCTGTGATCCAAACCCGGAGCTGAACTACTAATGTAGTTTGAAGTCGGGTCTGGGGGAAACACTAGTAAAGAGGTTTGAGGAGGTGAAGTCAAAATTGGGAATGCAAGCTGCAGAGAAAGATGCAATTCCCACATTTTTCTTAAAAGAAAATATGTCATCAAAAATCAAGCATGATAAACCAGGGACACTTACACATAGATGCAGGCTAGATTCTTATATTTTTTAATCAAGGCCTCCTTCCTTTTAAAATTAACTTTTAAAATGATGCTAATGAACATGAAGGACTCTTATCAGAGCTCCTCCTTGCTGTAGACTAACAGGCTGTTAGACTGTCTCCCCCTCCCCTCTGATCCCTCAGCACTTCCCCCTCTCTTTGCCTAATGTGATCTCTCTGCAGTAGAGGAAGCTTCAGCACACTTGGGAGGGGAAAGTTCTCCTGCACATTGTAACAGCCTGTGAATCTGCAGCATGAAGGGGCTCTGGTAACACCCCCTTAACCCATACAGACACATTAGCATAATTTTACAAGTTGATTTAAAAGGAAGGGGGGCATGAATAACGAATATAAGTCACATGCCTGGATCTGTGAGTAAGCATCCCTGTTTTATCATGCTTGGTTTTGGTAGTATATTTCCTTTAAAATTGCATATAGAAGAGGCAATGCTGGAAAGGAAAGATAATACTTAATCTTAGGGTGCTAGTAATATCGTAAGGTAAAAGCTGTAAACAGATTCCCTTTAATGACATCTACTGTATCAGAACAAATATTATCAATGTAAAGATCTAGATAATAGTTCTACATGGATCATGTAAGTGATTCCAATATCATTAGAAGATTTACCGTTGGAGTCTACTAAAGTTTTATGTCTTTTTCATTTGCACCACAATAATAGTGAAAAGTGCTTCATCGTTTATATTTTTATTTTATTGTGCCCCCTTTTTATACATATAACGACCCTATTGTTTTTTTTAATTGTGTCCACTTGTCTTTATTTTTTTTTGTGCCCCCTTAAAGTTTTTCTTTATTGTGCCTGTTTGCTTTAATATGTCCCTCATTACCTTTTCCCTTGATTGTGCTTGTTTTTTCTTAGGCCCTTTGTCTATGGTGCCCCTTTTAATAATTTTGATGACTCACTACAGTGTACACTTTTGCCCCAAACTTAAAAATAAAAATACCCTTTACCTAGTACACAGTGCATAAATAATTAAATACAAAAGGAAAGCACTTATGGGGCCACATTTATCACTTGTTTTTTCTGTTGTTTTTGCGCCTTTTCGTTTAGGCGCACCGTTTTTGCGCCATTTTTGCGATTAAACGTCAAATTAGCCGCGCAGCAAAAATAACCACCTTTCCCTCATCTATCGTTCAATTCCAGATGTTTTGCTGCGCCTAATGATATTCATCACGGGCGACTTTTGCATTTAGGCGCAAAAACGGGCGCAAAAACACTCCAGCCCGAAGGTGGCGTTATCTGAGAAGAAAGCACTGAGCCCCTTTGCAGAAGAGCTCATTTCTAGCAGCAGAGCTCAGCCAGACACTGGAACATATAATAGATACAATTAGATACATTGCAGACAGGAGCTGCAGACTCTATTTACAGTTCATCACCTTCTATTTACAAAACATTCTGCAAAACCTGAGCTCAAAGCAAGAGAGAAGAGAAGTTTGCACAAGTTTGCAGAAGCTTGCAGATACTGCAAACAAGTGTCCCCCATGTAATTCTGCACAGTATCACCAGTGTGTCTGAGGGGGATATTGTGCAGAATTACAGGGGTGCAGCAGGAGACCAGCACTGGGGGATCCCCTCCAGGAGAAGCCACTGCTGAGGAGGTCAATGGGTGCTGGGTGTCACACACCTGGGTGCTGCTGTGAGTGTTATCTTCATTCTGGGCTGCGGGAGAAGCAGAGAGGAGCTTGTAGCAGGATGACATGTAAGTGCCCGAATCTAACATTGCGCCTAAACTGCGCCTAAACTGTGTTAAAGTAAAGTGATTAATAAGAGGCAGAAAATATACTGCCTCTTATTAATCAGATGGTTGTAGCTTGTGATAATTCTGGCTAAACAGTGCGCCAGAATTTAGGCGCAACTACTACACTTAGGCGCACAAAAGTGATAAATGTGGCCCATAGTCTTTACAAATTCTGCTAAATAGATTCTATGCTTGTACCGTATTTTCCGGGCCATTAGGCGCACCGGAATATAAGGCGCATTAGTCCGATGCGCCTTATATATGTAATAATTCCATATATAAGGCGCATCGGACTATAAGGCGCAGGGTCCGGGGGCGTGGCGGAGGTCCGGGGGCGGAGCGGAGACCCGACGGGACGAGACGCGACGCGACGCCGAGACGCGACGGGGAACGCGGGGAAGGTGAGGGGGAGGTGGAGGAGGGCAGCGGACCATACTTACATAGGTCCCCGCTACCGGAGACAGCAGATCTCCAGCGGGAACTGCAGACCACGCGGCAGAAGTTGTTCGTGCCGCGTGGTCTGCAGTTTTTGCTGGAGATCTGCTGTCTCCGGTAGCGGGGACCTATGTAAGTATGGTCCGCTGCCCTGTGCCATACATAGGGCGCACCGGACTATAAGGCGCACTTTGGATTTCCAAGGAAATCCAAGGCTTTTAAGTGCGCCTTATAGTCCGGAAAATACGGTATATGTAATTTTATTATGGTATATCAGGATGGTATATTATAAAATATTAATTGCACTTCTTTATTAAATAATGTTTTTATTTAAGGTCTTGTCTTGTGTGTGCTTAATGTACATGTGTTCTTTGCTAATTAGTATGTGTCAGTGTTTGAGTGAACTTCAACAGTCACAGGAGGAAATTAATTTACGGTGCAAATGTCTGTCCAGATGGGCTGGTCAGATGGAGCCTGATTTAGCGGAATATAGTTCATTTCAGATTATATTAATTTAATCTGTGAATGAGGTGGCAAGCTCATTAACTGAAATATTTGGAGAATTCATAGCAAAAGCATGCATATGGTTTGCCTCATTAAAATTTCTGACAGTTATAAGTATTTTTTCTACTAAATTTAAAATATAGTGAAGTATAAGTTTACACTGACATTATGGATTCCATCATAATGTATAAACTTCTGATGACTGTAATAGAATCTCACAGGTTCCTCTAATGTAGAGTAGTATAGCCCTTTTTAGGGCTATAGAAAGAGGGGGGATCGTAGCACATCCAACGGGATAAAAACACTTTATTCTTCATTCTTTAAAAGGTATACATCGTTGTGTGTAAGTAGGCCAATTTAGGGCTAATTCGTTCGTGGCCCAGAAGTTTCATACATTTTAATTTCCCTGATATGCAAATTTTCTAAAGAGGCTACTGGGGCGTTGGAGTAGGCGGGGCTGAGGCTACACAGCGCAGCTACTCCACGCTCCAGTAGCCTCTTGTGTTCCGCCTACCACTGCATCTTCAGCGCCCAGCTACGGGGATATATTACCAAATTTTCAAGACCTTTGGAAGACCAGATTTGTCTCAATTAAGTGTGAAACACAAAGGAAAAGTAGTCATTTTAGGGTTCGTAAAGCCTGTTTCTCATCCAGGGAAAGCTTAATTAGATGAAAGAAACCGAAGGTCAGGGTATCTATAGTGAGGAGTGGTTTGTTAGGGTTTGTAAATCCAGTTTGGATTTTTATATGATGGCTAGGTATGAGGCCCATCATTCCCTTCCTATCCAGTTAGGTTTCTACCTTTCTCAGCTCCTCAATGGGTTATCAAGTTCTGAACTGAACTTCAGGGTGGTTCGTAGTATGGCACTTGGGTATAGTGCCAGAGGTGTAACTAAAGACTCAATTGTGCCAGGGCATAGCTTGGGCCCCAAGCAGTTTCAGCAGTTCACATGACCCACTGCACTAGCAGCCAGGTTCATTGCCAGGGTTCTTAAAATTAGGAGTACAGGCCCAAATATATGTTATTCTCACCTCAACATTTCCTAAAATCAACATATATTTGGGAAACTAGCATATCGATAAGACATAATTTCTAACTATGCAGATTAAATACTGCAGCTCAGCTCTCGGTAAGGTGGATCTCTATATATTGCAACTTAGATATCGCAGCTTAGCTCTGTTGTTCCGAGACAACTCGATAACATTGTACAGATACCAGCAGTAAACAGTGAGAAGTGATGACGCTCCAGTTACATCCTGTGGCGTCTTGTAGTATAGTTGAATGTTTTGTGAATGGAGTAAAAGGAGAATACTGTAACGGTTGCAGATGAATATTTTGTTATAGACTTATTTACTATACACTATCCTACTGCTACTGCTAACACTAACATCTCTCACAGCTTTTAATCATACATCTATGTGTACAGAGTAAGGTTGAAAGATGGTTTGATAGCTAGCTGTCAAAGGAGATCAAAGTGTTCTATAGCAGTTTATGGCCTGTGGGTCTGGTTGCAAGTGGATGTGGGCTTCCATTATTCTAGGTATATGCACTTGGTACTTTAATGTCCATTTACATAGCATAGGTGATAGTGACTGGATGGATATACTCTAGTATATACTTGAGTATAAGCCGACTCGAGTATAAACAGAGGTTCCTAATTTTAACACAAAAAACTGGGAAAACCTATTGACTTGAGTATAAGCTGAGGGTGGGAAATGCATAGGTCACATCCCCCCAGTACATAGCCAGCAGCCCCCCAGTATATAGCCAGCCCCTGCCTCCTAGTATTTAGCCAGTAGCTCCCTGCCCCCAGTATATAGCCAGCAGCCCCCTAATATATAGCCAGCCCCCTAGTGTATAGCCAGCCGCCCCGTAGTATATAGTCAGCAGCTCCCTTGTATATAGCCAGTGCCTGCCTCATTGTATATAGCCAGTGCCTGCCTCATTGTATATAGCCATCAGTCCCCTACACTTGGTATATAGCCAGCAGCCTCCTTGTATATAACCAGCCAGTGCCCCCTAGTATATAGCCAGTGCCTGCCGCCCAGTATATAGCCAGTGCCTGCCCCCCAATATATAGCCAGCAGCCCCTTGCCCAGCCTTAAAAAAAACCAAAAACTCTGTACTCACCTTTCCAACTCCCCCCACAGGTCCTCTTCTGTCTTCAGCTCCAGTTCCAGCTGCCCGCGCAGTTCAGTCGCATACACAATGAGGGCAGCCGCCTGCTGACATCATAGTGTGTGCTGATGGCGGGACCCGAAGATGGAGCCGGAGCCAGAGCTGAAGACAGAAGAGGACCTGCGGGGGGCATTGGAAAGGTGAGTACAGGGGTTTTGTTTTTCATTGACTGAGTTAGGGTTTTTCAGCACATTTTTTGTGCTGAAAAACTTGGCTTATACTTGAGTATATACGGTATATAATACTGTTATCTTTTGCATGTATATTAGTTGCAATCCTGTGCATTTTCTACCTCATGACTGCAGCCTACAACCCTATTTTTCTTACAGTGCCTATGTCCCTCCGGTACAGTGTTCTTGTAATTTCTAATGCTCTTCTTTTCTGCTCTCTCCCTGGCTGTATTATGCTTTGAGCTTTATTTTCAAAGATCTAGCTGTAAGGGAAAGGGTTAATCCTCATATCTCTGTTTAACCAAAACACAGGGAGATTAAATGTGAGCTCCTACAGCCTCCATAGACACACACTGTACAGGCTGGAATAAGGATCTCTATGGGAGGGAGTCTTGATTTTTTCACAGAATTTGTTCATGAAGTATATTAAAAAAATGTTCACCACATCCACCTGCACACTGCGCATGCGTAGTGTGTCACAGCTGGGTCCTGCCAGAAGGCACGGACCCGGCACCCGGAAGGAGATCGGAGCAGCGGGACCCCCCCGGTAAGGGCCACGGGGGGGTCCGAATCCAGTTAAATGCCCCTAGCACGCCGCGGTCAGCGCGGCCGCGGTGTGTTAGGGGTTAACACCCGCGATCGGAGAAATCTCCGATCGTGGGTGTTAGAGGAGGGTGTCGGCTATAATGTATAGCCGACACCGCAGCTTCTGGCCCTGGCTCCATTCAGGAGCCGGGGCCAGAAGTTTGACGTACTATTACTGCATATTGCGGGAACACACCTCCCGCCATGCAGTAATAGTACGTCAAATGTCGGGAAGGGTTTAATGCCATCTAACTCCAAAGAAGAAATTCAATTATCGTTAACAAAGACCCCAATTTCATTCCTAGAACACAACATACAAAATATAAACTTACGGAGCTGGCACTCCCGAAAAATATTGAAGTTAGACAACTTAATAACAAACAGGGATGGCACTTCCTTTACTTCCGTAACAGACAAATTTAAGATCCCCAAAGTTAAATTTTTAACTACCTAAAAATCTGCAAATTTTTGACTACACACAAAACTACACTACCATCAATAAACAAACATGTGCTACACTTCATACAAGATGAGCCCCCCGCAAAAATGGAACCTCCTTTTTTTACACACAAATAAACAACAAGGAGGAATTGACTAAACTCCCACATATGTTGGCCTGGGAAAAGGAGTTGGATCTGTCCCTCTCTGTTAAACAATGGGAAAACACCATAAAACTAGCCCTCTCAGTTTTCCACACCAGCACAGAATTGGTGGCTATAATCAAATCTCATATGAGATGGTACTTCACACCATCCCGATTATATGAAATAAACACTACAACGCCTCCTAGGTGCTGGAGGTTATGTGGTCAAAAAGGAACATTAGTACACATCTTATAGTCCTGTCCCAAAATGTAATGTTAATGTTAAATGAAGCTTATAACCTAATCAAAAATGTGAGCAATGCAAATGTTCCTTTCACCACAACCACAGCCTTACTCCTGATAGATCTTAATGGACTCCCTCTTAGGGCCCGAAACATAACCTCCCACATTTTAATGGCTACGAAATTAGCAATCACAAGAGTCTGGAAGGACACTAGAAGCCCCAGTCTTGGGGAAGTGATAGCACACATCATCAGAACATAAGCCTATGAAAAGGCAATTTCTATACAAAACAACAAATACAGCTCCTTCTGCTCAATCTGGGACATATGGTCACAAAGCACATACTTCTCCCAATAAATACCTTGTTATCTTTGTTATCTTTTTCTTTGTTTCTAGATGTTTTGTTTGCTCTAAACTGTCACACCTAGGGAAGTACCCCTAGGTCATATTTTAGTTCCTTATTTACTGGATTTACATTTACTCATCTGAATATGTATGGAAATGAGCTCTAACAATACAGTAAAATAGCAGAACTACTATGTCACCTTATTCCACTAATCTGTACATTGTCCATCGCAGATATTTTGGATCCCTTGCCACAAAAATATATGTATGTAAATGTATGTAAATCTTTATTGGTTTTAAAAAAAAAAAAACAGTTTTACGCATGTGATATATTTACATAGGACTAAACAATGACCTTGACATTTAGGAAATTGCGTGTTCTCTAATTTTAATCTCCGGTATATGTCCCACCTGGGAATATAATGCTTCCTCTCCATCAGCTATACTACAGCATGTGACTAGTGTAACTACTAGTTGGCTACAGAGGATAAATTCCACATGCATGTAAAAAGAGAGCTGGAGAACTGATGTATTAAGGTGGGATCACATTGGCGTTTTTTTCACATCAGTGATTTTTTACTGAAACCATTTTGACTTATGTACACACACATATTGGTTTCCTCTTCATGGTTTTAGTGAATTTTCACAGATGTCTTACTGAACCATTCTTTTCCCTGGGAATTTTAAAACCTGTCTTTTTAAAAAATCCCACTGGAAAGAATGGTTCAGTGAGAAGAGAAAACCAATATGTATGTGTCCATAAGCCAAAATGGGTTCAGTAAAAAAATCGATCATATGAAAAAAAAAAACAATGTGAAATAGCCCCAAGGGTTTTGGATCCCCAGAAATATAGATGGATGAGAAATAGTTCTTTATTTTACCATTTTTGCAGCAGTCATTTATTTCTTTATAACATCCCATATGGCATCCATTCGATGGGCACTATGCACAGCAAAATATTTGTAGGGTTTGCAATAATAATGATATTATTTAAGGTGAAATGAGGTCACATCATTGGTTTGATGTCGACCAACTGCAGCTTTTTTTTTTTTTTTTTTTTTAGTTTTCAAAAAAGCTTTATTTGAGAAATAAACAGATTACATTATAGTATGCAAAATATCTTGTGATTAACATAGGTAAAACATCTGTTGTGTTACATTTTATTTATTACATATCTAATTCAATTGGAATTATAGGAAGTAGGGGGGAGTCTCTTACTCTCCTGGGTATTTAAATCTTTTTCTTTATTGCATGTGTTATTTTATCAGGATTTGGGAGGGGGATAGGAGTAGGGTGCGGGGAAATAGGTATGAAAGGGGAAAGAGGAGGGGAGGGAGGGGGGAAGGTAACAACTATTAGGTTGAAGACCCCTTAACTTTTGGTTTTTAAGAACCTTTAATTAGGAACCATTAATACTGCATTAATAACAACTGCAGCTTTTGATCCTTCCAGCAACCCATCCTGACCCTGTTCAATCGTAATTATGTAATTTTGCATTAATAAATAATGTTACCCCCCCCCTTTGAAATCATCTCCAGCTTCACAGTTTTTAAATTAGAAAAGCCTTGTCACTAACAGGGACTGAACAAAACACACAGGCAAGGGCGTAACTAGGAGAGGCAGGCCCCCATAGCAGACTTCTGAATATTGCTCCATTTTTGCTTAAAAGTATACATATGACACTCATATATACAAACACATTTATATACCTATATAAATAAACATACAGTTCTTCGCTCATACACACAGATTTATACACTCTTATATTTATACACTTTTAGGGTGCATGCACACTGCCGTGAGCCCGCCGCACCGTAGCACGGCGGGCACATGGCAGTGCGCAGAGAGGAGGAGGAGGTGAGCGCAGCTCACCCCCGCCCCTCTCCATAGCGATGTGTGGCCGCGGCGCCGTAATACGGGAAAAGATAGGACATGTCCTATCTTTTCCCGGGCTACGGAGCGGTACAGTGCCGCACGTGTGCTGCACCGTACCGCTCCAGTAGGGTGCCGCGAGCCCATAGAAGTGTATGGGGGACGTATATCGGTCGCAAATACGTCAGCCGTATATACGTCCCCCATACTGTAGTGTGAATGTAGGTTTACACCGATACGCACACATATAGTGCATATACACACATACAGTATATAGACATTATATACCAGTGATGACAAACCTTTTAGGAACTGAGTGCCGAAACTACAAGCAAAAGCCACATGTTTTTCACAAGGTACCAAATGCCAACTAAAAGTAACTCACAGTTTTCAAACGTATTGGCTCACTGAGGACACCAATACAGGAGAAAGAAGGAGAGATTCAGATTATTATTGTAGATTCCCTTTAAAGTCCCCTTAACAGGATGAAACACGGGTCTGGAGAAGGGACTACAGTGATAATGAAGCTCTGTCTACACCTCCTTGATTCAGGTCTTGAGTCCTGAATGGTGGCCTTTGTGCTGAGTGGTGCCATCTCTGGGACCCGTGCCATAGATTCGCCACCATGGTCAAAGACCATATATACATCACATGCACACAAACAGTGCCATAAACAGACGTACAGGTACACATACATTTACAACATATATACATCACATATATGTTATATACATATTATGCAGTACAATGCGCAGCATAATATGTATATAATGATGAACATCCTCCCATCTTTAGTGTCAGGTCGGATGATGGGGCCCCCTGACACTGCGGACCCCATAACGGCTGCTATGACTGCTAGCACTGTAGTTACGCCCCTGCACACAAGACTACTGGACTAAATTAATTGAAAAAATAGAAACCACATATAGACACTAATGAAATATCAAATGAGACCCATATTATAGATGAGATAAGTATAAATATAAGTATGTATACACTACTTCAAAGGTTGTATATGACATTTTCAGATCACTATATAGATACAGTATTTTTTAACCGAGACAACCTCTTCAAGATAATGTATAAAAGAGTTAACAGGGTCAATATCTGGGGGTCTAGGAAACTGATTAACCCCTTAAGGACGCAGGGATTTTTCGCTCATTTCTCGCTCTCCACCTTCAAAAATCCATAACTTTTTCATTTTTATGTGTACAGACCTGTGTGAGGGCTTATTTTGTGCTTAACAAATTTTACTTTCCCGTGATGTTATTTATTATTCCATGCCATGTAGTGCGAAGCTGAAAAAAAATTCCAAATGTGGAAAAATTGAATAAAAACTGCACGTTCTTGTGGGCTGTTTTTTCGACTTTGACTGTGCACTCAAAATAACATCTCAGCTTTATTCTTTGGTTTGGTATGATCGCGGTGATACCAAATTTATATAGGTTTTATTGTGTTTTAATACATTTTCAAAAATTAAACGAATGTGTACAAAAAAGAAAAAATTTTTTACCATCTTCTGACGCTAATAACTTTTTCATACTTTGGTGCACGGAGATGTGTGAGGTGTCATTTTTTGTGAAATGAGCCAAAGTTTTCATGTCTGTGCGACATTTTGATCATTTTTTATTCCATTTTTTATGTGATGTAAAAAAGTGTAAAAGTCGCATTTCGGACATTTGGGCGCCATTTCCCGCCTCGGAGGTCACCGCCGGCTGTAACCGTTTTTATATTTTGATATATCAGGCATTTTGGGACGCGGCGATACCTAATGTGTCTGTGATTTTTACTGTTTATTATATCAGTTCTAGGAAAAGGGGGGTGATTTGAATTTTTAATATTTTATTAATTTTTTTTATTTTTTAAACTTTTTTTTTTCTTTTTTTTTTCACTATTTCTTAGACCATCTAGGGTACATTAACCCTAGATGGTCAGATCATTCCTACCATATATTGCAATACTTCTGTATTGCAATATATGGCATTTTTGCAGCTCATTCATTACAGTGAGCCACTGGCTCATGGTAACGAATCTGCAGAAGCCCGAGGCTACCATGGCAACCGATCACCGCCCCCCGATGCAACAACCCCCACCCTTGTATGAAGAGGACTCAGCCCGTGAACCCTCTTCATACATTCCCTGTACCTCTGCGCCGTAGAGCTACGGCGCAGAGTGTTAAGGGGTTAATGGTAAAATCTCTGGATGTCTAAAGTAATTAAGAGTTTAATGGCTATATCCTTGTATGGCATTGAAGTGGGTTGCTAAAGGGACAGGGAAGCTTTTTGATGACATTGCTAAAGGTTAAAGGGGTTGTCCACTTTCAGTAAATAATTAACATTGTTTGTGAAATGAAAAGTTTTAACATTTTCCAATTTGCTTTCTATATCAATTCCTCATGGTTTTCTAGATCTCTGCTTGCTGTCCTGTTATAGAAAGCTTCTATGTTTACTTCCACTGCATAGAAATCTGTCCATGGTCTTGTGATATCACATAGGTAAATGAGCATTTTTTCTCATGAGGTGTGCACCTGTGTGACATCACATTACCATGTACATATTTCTATCCTTTACATGTATATGTATACTACATATGAGCTTTCTATAAAAGGACATCAAGCAGAGATGAAAACCTTGAGGAATGGATGCGTAAAGCATATTGGAAAATTGTATAACTTTTACTTACACAAACCATATCAATTATTTTCTGAAAATGGACAACCCCTTAAAATCTAGCTCAATCCTTTATGTTTTAGGTTAGTTAAATAGTAGTTGTTGGTGAAGTCCCTGATAGTCAGGGATAGTAAAAATATCAAAATCCCTGATGGTCTTGTGTTTATTAGTAACCTGCCTTACAACTGACTTGTGGAGAATTATGCAATTTGTATACCCATAAAACCAGCCGTAGGTTGGTGAGCTGACAAATCCTATAAACATTACACATTTTTATGCATTTTTTTCCTTTCCATTACTTACTTGCATATAGAGTCAAGCTCCCCAGCATCATCAATTTCTTCATTTACTTTAGACTGTTGGACATTTTGAGACATGCTATCCCCCAGGTTGATAAGACAGTCAGCAAATCCTTTATATATTGTGTCACACTTTCTGCTTGTCGCTCTCACCGGAATATGTAGAAGAGCTAAACCAAAAAACAGATAATGTGTGTATATTAAATATTTTAAGCATAAAGTGTTGCTTGATAAGATAAGACATTATAGAACAGTGATAAGTAAAGTTTGGGTCAGTAGCCAATTTGGCGGGTTCAGCACCATCAGACTTGCAGACTGCTCTGCTGTTCAGGATCCAGGTACCAGTTCAGGGAAAAGCGCTAAGCTGCTTGATTGACTTCTGAGCAGCCACTTAGCAAACATGGACATATTCTCTGTAGGCATGCCTGTGTTTGGCCAGGCTGCACATATGACTTTACAGTATAAGAGCAGGATCACATGTCCACATGCCATTACACATAGAAGACAGCGCTAGGGATAGGTTGCTGCTGTTCATAGGGTCAGATATGCAGGGACTTCTCAAAAACAAGCAATTACTATTTTCATGGCACTTTGGTGTATGGAGAAGGTTGCTGTCATTAGGTACAGGTGTAAGTCTGAAATGATTGCCCTTTTTAGGACACTCTGAAGAACTGCATTAGGTTACTAATAGGCGTCTATAGTGAAAGAATATTATTACTGCTTATAGATGATTATACAACAATACTTGGAAAGACCGACAGGAATATTAGCATTTACTGCATAATCCAGTAAGATCTTGAAAGTACTATCTCTGTGTACTTTTCAGCACCAGAATACTGTGCAGTAATACCTAGATCATAAAGGTGCTGCTATCATTGTTCAACATGCAGTAATACCTAAATTGTAAAAGTGCAACTGTCAGTCAATAGGGTGCAGTAATAACTAGATCATAAAGGTGATCTAAATTGTAAAACTGCTGCTGTGAGTGAATATCCTGCATTAATACCTAAATCAAATGATTGTATGGCATTTTCTGCGCCTGAATTTTATTTTTCAGTGAC
The DNA here is from genome assembly GCF_040894005.1 of Engystomops pustulosus. Taxonomy (NCBI): domain Eukaryota; kingdom Metazoa; phylum Chordata; class Amphibia; order Anura; family Leptodactylidae; genus Engystomops; species Engystomops pustulosus. The sequence goes on from NC_092417.1 coordinate 113,654,196, forward strand.
CAATAATATTCTTTAAGTTCTGTAATATGTTTATCATATGGGTCGCTTTTAGTTACTATAAGTCAAAACAATCGAGAGGGAATACAGAGAGGGAAAAGATTATATACTCATTTCCCTCTGGTGTGGCGGCTACTCCACTATGAAGGTTCCATGAAGGGTTAATATAATGCCGATGAGGACAAACATAAATGTCTTTGTTGCAGTATCCTAAGGTTTTAACATCCTAGCAAAGCTATCCATCCTGCTTCTTTTTTCTAAGGCCTGCAACAACCCCTGAGCTAGAAAATCAATGGCACAAATTGTATGTTTCTACATCTTCAGTAAATCATATCTGGTCCTTGAATAGTTGTCATCCTCCATTGAGATCTTATTAATTCTACACTGGATAGCCACCCATTAATCAGCACTGAAAGCTATTGAAAAGACCTGGCCCTTCTTCTCACTACCAAAAAGATGAAATTGGTATCCAGAGGCATATCTGGTCCACCCATCACTACACAGGGCAATTGCCCTGAAAAAAATCGATAGTGTAAAGTACTTAAAACAATAAAAAATAAAATAAAGAAATCAGAAAAATTAAAAACAAATCAAATCAAATAATTTTATACAAGCATCAGAGGTCCAGGGGGAGGAGGAGGAGTTGGAGGTGGATGTCATATGGTAAGTTGAAGAGGCACAAGAGGAGGTAGCATTTTGAACAGCCAAGTTCCATACTATCCATGCCTGGTTTATCTTAATGAATGTAAGAATATCCACTTTGGTTGTGTATAGGCGGTCCTCAAGTAATGAAATCCCCGGCAGTGTTGAACACACGTTCTGATAGGACACTTATCATAGGTTAGGTTAGCACCTCTGAGGCATAGAGGGAAAACTCTGGCCATGTGTCCAGTTTACAAACTGAATAAACTGAATGGTTAGGACACCTATTACAAGGAGACTACATGCCATATCCAATGGTGGCTGTTGGGGAGAATTAAACACAAAGTTCTACAATGTGGCCATGTACAACACCCCTGCCAATGCAGTGCTGCAAAATCAAAAAGTCCCTTCATATAGTAGTGCTTTTCTAGGCTTCATATATCTAGGGAGTCCTCAAGTGTTTGGAAATGGTAATGCAGCTGTTTATTACCTGCCTGAGAAGGAATATACAAAGGTGCTGGTTGGATGATACACCTGAGCTGGACACTCCCATAGGTTATAAAAACCTTTGGTGTGGAAGGTTCTGGTCTCTTTCCCCAGAGAGTGCTGATGCACAGCACTGGTTAGCACATAGCATGCAGGTATCAGGCCCCAAGCGGACATCCACCTTCAGGAGTCTGCATCTGTAAAAGGACACTGTAGTTCTATAAATTATTATGCAATATAGTAATTAATATCACTACTTTCTATGTACTGTTTACAATATTCTATATCTTCTGTTTCTAGTCACTATCATTTACCACACTCAGGGTTAATACTAGAAATATTTATTAACACAATAATAGTATGGAATGTTAAACACAGTACCCACAAAACCCACAGAATCCAACTCACAACAATGCACGCAAACACACACCCACACACATATAATAATCCTTACACCTAACTAGCCCTACTATTACAGAGATTGGAGGGGGAACAGGGAGATTTAGAGATAGATTCACAGGAGAAATAGGGGAACAGAGATGGGTTAGGGGAGTTTAACAGGAACATGGATTAATAGGGGGACAGATTTACAGGTTAACAGGGAGATGGGAAGGGATACATGTACTCAGCCAACTCTGGGAAGGTGCTATGGTGTCTTCTCTGTGGTGAGCCTCTTAGCTGGTAGTGATGGCAGATTCCTTCTCCCTTCCTAGCTGGTGTCCAGGAAAGATTTCTTCTGTTTATCCTCAACTACCATCCCCTTATAAGTCGCTCCACTGTCCCTTCCCCCAAGATGGTGGACAACAGATGTATAACCCTTCCTATCCTTATTATCCAATGCAGGATGTGTATTTAGTCACCCATGTGTATTTAGTCATTTCCCAGGGGAATGCAATATGGCAGAGGGACATATATATATACACACATACATACAAATACCTATGTACATGAATAGACACTTCCCTTTACAGCATCATCCTGCTGCTGAAGCAGCCATCTATCAATCTCCAGCCTGAAGCTACCTATACCAGGCTGTGAGCATCTCCTATGGAACACTATCCAACCAGCCATCTCGACCTGTTTTGAATAAACAAACTGTAAGTTGAATGCTTGACCTTCTCTGTCTCCGAATGATCCATGTGTAAGGCTGATACCACCAAGGACATCCATTTCACATTCACCAGGAATCCCTACATCTACAAAAGTGTTGCCCCAGGAAGAAAAATCTGATTCCTTCAGCCTCTCCCTTCTTTCTGGTGCTTCCACTTGGCAGAGAACTGCCAGGCTGACAAGGCCTCTGTCCCTTGGTACCCAACACCGTGACTGCAGACGAGCGCTAGGCCACGCTCTGCCATCCATACCAGGCAACGCTCTGCCTTCCACTCCAGTACCACTTCTTAGATGGTGGCCCTGCTGCATTTAACAGGATACTCTGAAGGCTCAAGCACCATGGATTCTGTAAATATCGATAGTGGCTGGGAACTGGTTAATTCAACTTACTTATTACTACTACTACTTACTACTTATTTATTTAATTATTCTATCTTTGTAACTAGATGCCTGTTTGAGTACCTAAACACAACCCAATTTAAGTCAATGAGGACATGAAGTTTAACACCCAAAAATGTCTGTAAAATGGGGCTAGAGGGCTGAAATCTGGAGGGAGTAACAGGGCAGTTGCTCTGCCCACAATGGGCTACAAAAATACTTAAAATAATAACTAAACAAAGAAATGATCAAAATAATAATAATACAATGCTGATAATATCACTGAACTAGAAGACTGCATGGGTAGAGATGAGTGGACCAGACAAGCACTGTTCGTGGCAGAGGAGGCAGTTGGAATGGCAGTTAGGGTCAGCTAGAAATTTTAAATAATTGGCCTTTTCAATTTAGTGTCAAGTACTGTGTGTGTATTTCCAGAATGGAGAGGCCATATGAAGTTAAGGCCAAATGAAGTTAGAGCTGACAGAATATCAAAATTACCGATTGGGGGGATCTGGGTAATAGTGACCACAATATCATTGATTCTGTATTATGCTTTGCTAAAATGGATAGTAGAGGAGCAACAAACACTCTAAATTTCATAAGGGCAAACTTTTAGCAGCTAAAGGAGTACCTTAATGGCATAAACAGGGACAATGCTCTGAAAAACAGAAGCACTCAAAAAAGGGACATTTTCAAAAATATTCTAAAAAGGTCCTGTGAAAAACACATACCATATGGGAAAAAGCGTATAACTTAAATTGGGTTGTGTTTAGGTAATCAAACAGGCATCTAGTTACAAAGATAGAATAATTAAATAAATAAATAAGTAAAGTTGAATGAACCAGTTCCCGGCCACTATCGATAGTGGCCGACTAGGTTATCAATTGATGAGGGAATACATAGACAGGAGGAGAAACCAGCAGAGGTTAGAGAATGTAATAGGCCTGCCCGAAGAAATGGGTTTTTGGGCATGTTTGAATACTTTGGTAGTTGGATATAAGCCTGATAGTACAAGGTAGGGCAATCCTGAGAATATGTGCAGCTCAGGGGAAGTCCTGGAGACACAGGTGGGACGTTCAAATTAAAGAAGTAAATGATCTCATATCAAAAGCAGATTGAAGAGCATTTGCTGAGCAATAATCATAATAATTGTGATGCAATCCTTTGCCTCTCAAGAAGTTGGTGAATGTGGAGATTATGATCTTCCCAGATATTTATATTGAAGTTCAGAAGAAAAGAGCTTAGTATGTGCGTGCATGCCAGGAAGCTAATTGTAAGTATTCCATGCTTTACCACTCCAGAATATGTGTTATTGAGCCGGTTTCTTTGACACCCCGGAAGAAGTCTTGTCATGACACCCTGGTTCACTCTCCTCACTGCTCTCCTCCTCCGAGAGACTGACTTTTCTTCTATTAGCTAGACTGCCATGCTGCTGCGTCTTCCCAACTTGATGTGTCTTAGACATTTGCATATCCTTTTAACCATGACAGAGAGATGGGTTGGTGATCCCCTCAATCCGGTGGAGCTGTTCATGTTCATCTGCAGTTTTCATTCTGTGTTTTGATTGTGTTTATTATTTACAGGCACTGGTCGGCCCCCACAAATTGTTTGACCACCGGCCCTGTCCGTTTTTTACAGGATTGGGTGGATACTATAGACGATTGGTTACTTTTGTTAACAATATTCTCTGCACCTTTGCCTAGATTTTATGCACCCTCCACTGCTGTGTATCACCCTGGGCCTCCAATGCCCTCTTCTACCTCCTTACATTGTGATTCTTTGGTACCCTATACAGTTAGTTGGTGGATCATAGGTGTATTCTACATGTGGAATATCTGCAAGGTTAGAGTTTTCAGAACTTTCCAACAGGTGAAGTATACATTACCCAAGTCTTTTCACCTTATGTGCCATATCTCTTCTATTCTCTCTTTTCTCACCTCCCATCTATACTACCCATTCTAGGTCTAAGCCAGTTTCCCCATGTTTGGGGGGATTGTATGTCACAAATATACATACGTCATCAGGCATACTATACTACATACTATAGTACTATATACTGGAATTTTCAATCTGGCCACCAGTCTATGTATAATAGATGGATTGATAAAGGGAAAACGTCACTAGGTTTTTACCATTACACCTAATGACAGACAGTTTTCATACTGTGCCCAATGCTTTTTTTGTATAAAAATCCATAGCTCAGATCTAGCTTAAATCACTTTTTAAAAAGTTGCTGGCCTTCTGACTGCTTTACAAGTCTTATTTGTTTGGAGGTATCTACAGTGCTGAATGATGTCGCAAGAAGACAGTGGCACCAGCAGGCATGGCCAGATGCATTGTAAATTTTCTCTCAAATGACAAATTGCTATAAAACAGATAATATATGTCTGGAACAATCATAAAGAGCTATACACAATGTAATCAGGAAATATTTGGTTGCAGGCAGACTACCTGTAAAGGGGTTTGCCCATGAAAGTTCTCAAATTATAACCTTCTAGTGATGTTTACACAATAAAGATAATTCTTAACCTCACTTTACAATTTTACTCAGTTTTATTGCTGTTTTAGCTCCACTGGAGTTTAGCTCCAGTGATGGTCGGTGTAAAATTCCAGAAACTTCATGATTCCTGCTGACAATGTGGTTGGATTACCAGGGTACAAGGTTTATATACACTTTCATTTAGCTTTTGAACACTGTACTAGTACCTGACACATCGAAAAAGAGAGATGAGACAGATCAAAGATGAAAGATGCTGTGAACCATGAGATGGATATAACACACAATGATACTCTGGTAATTCAGCTATAACACACAGAGTCAGCTCTGCTATATGCCTTCTTCCCCTGCTATAAAGATCTTATCTTGCCTGTAGCATGTATACTAAGTATATGCATGCTGCTGGTTGCCTTCAGGAAGTGTCTGTGAGTGTGTCAGCTGGTCTTGGAATGGTGGGCGAGGGGGAGACAGCAGACAGAAGAAGCTATTTATGAGAAGAATCTGCCCTGATAGGCCATAGAAGATAGAAGATTTACGGTCGGATAACCAAATTTGTATACATCAGGACTGATAAAGACAGGTTGGTCTTATATCTATGAAATGTCCCCTTTAAGTTTGTCTTTATGGGGGAAAGGAAAGGGAGTTACACATTTAATTTGCCGCTTCATACAGAAGAAACATAATATGCTTCCTCGCTGTGGCTCCAAGGATAAATAAATTAATCTTCTGCTTAGTACAGAAAGGTTCAAGTCATGGATTAAGGGTTATGTCATGATCCTGCTGAATCCTGAACCGCAAAGTTAAAAATGCTGCATGATCTTGAAATGACCATCTGGCTCCCATACTGTGTTTACATTTACTGGGGAGCCGATAGGGAGTTTAGAATTCTACTTATCTGATTTGGAAGCCATAACATACAATTACAACTACATATAATTACTGTTATGTAGTCAAATATGACCTTGTCTATTGAGTGCACAAAAATACCTAGAACTGAGGTGTAAAGGGATGTGGCATACGGTATATACAGTGTATCACTAGGGCGCTACCCTCGCCACTCACCCTGGAGGTGCCGTCCAGTCTCTCGACCCTCAATGGTAATCAGCGCTGTGTGCGTCTAAGATGCACACAGCACTGATCGCTGGACGCCGGCAGTGAAGTTACCTCTGCCTGCATCCTTTGTGAGACCCAGTTGCTACCGCTGACCCTGTCGTCGGCGCATGGGTCATAGAGAGGAGTAGACGCAAGTTCTCTTCTCTCTATGGAAGTTAAGATGAATGTGGAATCGCAAGTAGATGAGTATAGAGTTTTACTATTTTGATGTGCTGCAGATATACTGGGGGAGAATGTGTGGGGACTACATATATACTAGGGGGGCATTTCTGGGGACTACATATATACTGGGAGCATATATGGGGACTACATATATACTGGGGAGCATGTAGGGGGACTACATATATATGGGGGCATGTGTGGAGACTAGAAATAAATACTTGGGGCATGTGTGGGGACTACATATATACTCTGGGCATGAGTGGGTACTATTTAGGGACTACATATATACAGGGAGCATGTGTGGTGACTACATATATATAATGATAGGATATATGTGGGGTCTACATATACACAGATAGGGCACATGTGGGGACTACAAATAAACTGGGGTAGGCATTTGTGTGGACTACATATATACAGTATTGGGGGGACATGTGTTGGGACTACATATATACTGTTGGGGCTTGTGTGGAGACTACATATATACTGGAGGCACATGTGGGGACTACTTATATTCTGGGGGTGCTCTGCTATCTAACATAATTAGAGGTAGCTGGTGTTGAATATGAATAAATGCAGGGAAACTATATGATTGTATATATTATGATATATAGAAAGATCACAGTGTATTATCTGTATATGCAGACGGCACATTGTGGTAATTTTGAGGAGCACACAGCTGATATTTAGGGGATATTATATTGACTGTGATTTTTTTTAGAGGCCACAGTCACCAGGGTGGCAAAATCTGCAGTGATAAGTCATTGCCGGGAGACGTTTTCATGATGTTCTCTACCTGATGGAGAAGGATTGCCAACAATGAGGAGACTATAGGAAGACTGGAATGGACAGGGCCAACACAGGCATAGAAGGTACCACGGCCCGAGCGCAGCCCAGATGTGCAGTACATTTAATGTTGGTATATATTTATATCTGTTTATTTACTCCTGATATATACTTAAGTGTGCAGTATATTTATTTTTGCTAAATATAGTGTTTGCTACATTCATTGCAGGTATATATCTATATTTTGGGTATTTACATTTCAAATATTTTTATCGGAGGGACATATTTTTTTATTCTCGTCATATTTACTGCTGGTAGACCTTATTGTAGATAATCCCATAGCAGTTGGCCTCATAGATTTCATTCTTATGATTTTTAATTGGAGGAACATTTTATTTTTTTCCCTTCGGATCTGCCCTGATTCTGCTGTGTATTTGCTACAATTTTTTGTGGGGGGTGGGTGGTAGGTGCCAATTTTGCTTGCATACCTAGGGCACCAAAATGTCCTATCCGTGCTTCAAGCAAATAAGATAATCGTGATTTAGGGTAGCTGGTGAGAAGTCAAGGCAATAAAAAGTGATGTCTTCATAGTATCATAGTATCATAGTATATAAGGCTGGATGGAGACGCAAGTCCATCAAGTCCAACCTTTAAGAATTAAATAAATGTTTTATCCCCATAACCCGTGATATTTTTTCTCTCCAGAAAGTCATCCAGGCCTCTCTTGAACATGTACATAGAGTCCGCCATAACAGCCTCCTGCGGCAGAGAGTTCCATAGTCTCACTGCTCTTACAGTAAAGAACCGAAATTGCCTTATACTTGTCTTATGAATTGCCTTATACTTTATTGATATACATCTCTTTGAACTTCTTCATGGCATTTAAATATTTAATATTTGATGTTTCAAAATTTGATAAAAATAAATCTGAAAAGAGATGGTAAATTAAAGTACGCCTATCAGTTGCCAAGTCACATGTTTTATGCAGATGAACATATTCAACCATCCATAGGTATAACTATGAGGTCTATTGCCCTGCTCCTTGTTTTGACACCCATGCCTTTTGTCTAACTTCCTCAGGCATGCTGTAATATGCCTAATGGACAGCTATGGGAGCCTCCAACAAGCTCCCAACTGTCATTGCAACCGATCCTCGTCTTCTGATGACGCCACAATGACATCATGTGTAATAGAGCTGACACCCGCTTTTGTCTGGAGAGAGCTGAGAGAGAGTGTCAGTGAACACTCTTCATACACCCCATCATGACCAGCTGACATATATTTATGTTGGCCACTCGTGAAAGGTTTAATGAAGTTACTGAAAAAAGATGCTAACCATTCTCTCCAAGCTCTCTGAGCTGCTTGGCTGGGAGCAGGAGGCACAATTACAGTGGAGGGCGGAATAAATCCGCCAATGCCGAGAGGTGCTCAAGTGACGTCAGCCTCAGCCCCTCTGGTTAATTTAGATATATTTTAACCCCATAGCGCAATAACATATATATATAATAACGTTTTTTCACTGCGTTTTCACAGTCGCAAATGGCATTTTTTTTGCCATTTTGAAAAATTTTATAATAAGTGATCAAAAGGTCGTACAGTCCTAAAAATAGAAGCATTGAAAACGTCATCAAAAGTCGCAAGAAATTACACCACCCTAAGCTCCGTGCACTGAAGTATGAAAAAGTTATTAGCGCAAGAAGACGGCAAAATGAAGATTTTTTTTTTTCTACAGGAGGTTTTAATTTTTGTAAATGTATGAAAACATTATAAAACCTATACAAATTTGGTATTCAAGCAATCGTATTGACCCAATGAAGTAGACCTGTCACACAGTGAAAGCTGTAAAAACCAAGCCGACAAGAAATGGTGCAAATGTGTTTTTTCATCATTTTCACTGCATTTAGAATTTTTCCCGCTTCCCAGTACACAGCATAGAATATTGAATACTACTATAAACTGCAATTTTACATGGAAAAAATTTAAAAAGTTATAGATTTTTGAAGGTGGGGAGTGAAAAGAAAAACTAAAAAGGGCCTGGTCCTTAAGGGGTTAAAAGTCATTTTCTTTAAAACTATACCATTTCTTTATGCACTAAAAACAGTTCCACTTTGTGCATAAAGAAAGAGTTACGTAATGCTGGACATCTACCATCATTTAAACTCATGGCAGAAGTCCTTTAAGGTCTTCTAGAACAGAGGTCCCCAACCTTTTTTGCACCAGGGACCGGCTTTAAGCTAGACCAGTTTTCCATGGTCCGGTGGGGGCGGGGCTTTGGTCATATGGGGTGGGGTTATGGAGGGGTGGAGCTTAGTGCATACTTATCATATAATTATGACATTTATAATGAGAATGTGATTCAACTTACCATAGGTTCAGAATGAGTGGGAGCACCAGGCTTGTTTCCCTGAATCAGTGGGAGCACTGGGCATGTTTACCTGCAACAAGACGGTCCCATCTAGAGGTGATGGGAGACAGTGAAACCCGAAGTGTGTTCCTTATGTCCAGTCTACTCCGTAATCTCGTTTTTGCTGTTGTCATGGCAGAAAACCCAGTTTCAGTGTACAGCACTGCTACTAGCACTGCTATATGCACCAGACAGCACTGTATGGGGAGGATACTGGCGGGACCTCTGTGTACAGCACTGCTAAGTAGCAGCATTGTACATGGAGCGTCAGTGTATACAGCGCTGACCGGTACCGGGAGCCGCGTCACTGAAGCCAGTCTGCTGCCCCAGCACGCCCCACATAACATGTTCTGCCGGGGGCGTGTCAGTAAGGAGAGCCTGCCGCCTCACCCCGTCAGGAACACACCATGCTGTGCAGGAGGACCGCGTCACTAAGACCCGCCCCGTGACGTACAACAGGTACCATGCTGTGCAGGAGGGCTGCGTCACTAAGACCCGCCCGACGCCCCACCCCGTCCTGCATAATGTTCTCTGCCGGGAGCTGCGAGCTGTCACGGCTAAGGCAGAAAACATTATAAATACACATAGAGCGAGCTCTGACCAGGCGCAGGGCCGCGGAGCTAGCTGTCAGCGGTGCCGCGGACTGGCTGATAAACTCCAACGGCCGGTAGTTGGGGACCTCTGTTCTAGAACATGCAGAGGCAATAGGCAGGTGTCAGTTTTGGGAGTCCCAGTCCCCCATAACAACTATCTACCCTCTGCAAAATTTAGTGAGATGTTGCTGAAGCTTATACACAGGGTATACCTGACCCCTTTGAGGGGACACATAATGGGTATAAATTAGTCCAATGCATCTTTTTAGAATAGGGAACTAAAGGCCATCCTGTTTGTGGCGCTGCCCAAAAATCTCTGGCCTTTGGAAACTGATTAAAAATTTTGTTTGTACGCAAATAGTATCTCAATTCCCTTTTGGTGCTATCTGGTCAGTACTGGGGTGGACAGACAGGGATAGCCATGGTTACAGGAGGGATAAGGCATGTGACAGCAGTGGCTGGCAGGAATCCAACCACTGGCTTTTCCTGGATAAACTATCCTTTATGATGGACTAGGTAGAAGCACTGCGGTGCAATGAGGTTAGAGTCCAGGGGTTCTTTCAATTATAGGGAACTTTATTTTTGTTACCACAACTGATCCTCCTGGTCACCTCTGAAGTGAACATCTAACTGAAGAAATGTTTATATATTGCAGATTAATGAAACTGAATGTGAATGCTAAGACAGGAATACCCCTTTAAGTTTCATACTTGGTAGATGGTTTGGGTGGTCATGGGCCCCTTAGAGACCTTGGGCCTTAGACTACTGTCTTAACCACCCATATAATAATCTGCTACTGATCATAACTGCTTAGTTCCAATGGCTGAAAAATTTGATCTGAGGCGGTGAAGCTCACAATGGTATATATTCCTTATGCAAATTATAAAGCCGATTTCTGCCACACTAGCCAACAATTTAATCTGCATGTGGTGTCCTGAATTTCCCCCAGTGGCAGAGGTCAGCCAAATATGGACCAGCTGTTGGACTTCAACACATCCAATTCTTATTTTTCTCAAGGGCTTGTCCTTTTTCCCCAATACACATTTTAATTTGATTTGATTAAATAGTAATCCAAACAGACAGCTATAGTACATGGTAAGCTTGTAAGAGGGTTGAAAATGGGCCTGCCACCCTCTAAAAAGTAGGGATACCAGCTTGTTATGAATTCTCTAAACTGCTCTGGAAACCTACCATAAGGAATCTACCATCATAAGTGTGTCTGATGGTAGATTCCTCCTGCCTGCCTCTGCCCTAATCTGTAATTTAATAATCCTGGCACCTAACCTAATTTCTTAAACACTTTATTTTAGAAATATGTTTATTAACTGCAGAGGCTACTGGGGCATGTACTAGCCTGGCCGGGCAATGGGAGCTAAGGCCACACCCCAGTAGCCTCTGTAGTTAATTTACATATGACTAAAGTTTTTAACAAATAAGGTTAGGTTCCAGGATTAGATGGGCAGCACGGTGGATCAGTGGATAGCACTACAGCCTTGTGGCGCTGGAGTCCTGGGTTCAAAGAGTTTGTATGTTCTCTCAGTGTTTGTTTGTTTTTCTCCCACACTCCAAAAGATACTGGTAGGTTGATTAGATTGTGATGGGGACAGGGACAGATTTGGGAAGCTCTGTGCAATGCTTTGTAATCTTTAGTCATTACAGAATATGGAATATAAATAAAGAATTATTATTAAATTACTGATTAGGGAAGACAGAAGAAATCTACTATCAGATGCACTTTTGATAGTGGATTCCTTATGGTAGGTTTCCTTTAATGTCTTTAGCATTTTACCCCTAAATTGCGGACAGTTGCTCAGTGTACCACTACCTGCATTCATAGGGTACTACCAAACTAAAAGCCCCCTAAAAGGTATAGTATGAGCTATCATTTCTAGAATGAAATGCCTGTTTACCTGTTCAAAAAATCAACCCCAAAGACACAAGGGGGTGCATCAGTTCATCAGTCACTGTTGTGTCACCAGGTTTTACCTCATTAAACTAACAGCCCCCTCAGATGTTATGAAATATCCTTTCAAGCATTGCCTCTTTTTTGTTAAATCTCACCCCTTTATTTATAAGAAATTAGTTCCAAGGACAAACAACTTAGTTAAAAAAATCGTAAAGAGAGCCTTAGATGGGTCACATTGAGAGGCTGAAAGGAAGGTTATCTTCAAATGCCTATATCTTGGGGTCTATAGTACCTAGAGCCAAAGTAAGAATCTTTATTTTTTAACTGCTGGAATCTCTGGTTCTGTAGCTCACAAAACCACAATAATGGAATGTTAAAGATGACATTCTTATCTTTCCTATGATACCAAAAGCATGGTGCTATAGAGCCCAAGATACGTCATTATGAAATTATGATCCCCTGAGGCAGAAAATAACTATTTTCTCACATTTGCATATGACTTCAGAGCTGATAAAAAGAGGAAAGTTTGGAAAGACTATATCATAACCTATCTGATTTACAATTCAAATTCTGTCGCAAGACAATGCACTCACATACACCGGAAGAAGAAGGCGAACTCCGGCGACCTCGCCGGGGAAGCGACAGATGCAGGAAAATGGATGCACAATCTTGAAGAATCACGTCGGACTTCATCCTCGTCGGACAACCCACCTCGGGGATCATGTCAGGAGTGGGTAAGTAAACCTGCCCCACTGTGTTTGAAGAGAACTCAACCAATGAGCTCTCTCCATACCTCCCCCGCAGCACCATTTTTAAAATCAGCATGGCACAGTTTATTGCAACCTATATCCAACTAAAAATCACACTGCTGCTTTAAGCAATGTAAATTATGCAAAGTTTTCCAGGATGGGATAAGGGAAACCATGCCTCTTTAAGCTACCTTATAAGGCAGCTTCCTTGACATTAAGCATGACCTACAAGAGCTCTTATGACATGATGGGGGATAAAACCCTAACAGAGGCGCACCATAATAGTACAGTGCGCATCAGGTGCGGGTACATGGAGAGGGCTCACGGGCTGTTCCCTCACCATATCTCGTAACAGATACCGGTGACACCCGGGATTGGTGCTAGCATAGACACAAAGAATGGGCACCGCCATCGGATCGTCGCTCCCCGTGGTGATCCGTTGCCATGAAAGCCTCCGGTCTTCTATCAGCACATTGTAATGAATGAAGAGGAAAATTCACCAATACTGTAGTATAGCAGTGTATAGTAGGATTGATCAGACAACCTAGGGTTAAAGTACCATGGGGAGTCTGAAAAATAGTAAAATTAAAAATAAAAAAAGCTTTTAAAAAAAATTATAATAAAAAAAAATAAAAATCCATAAATCATAAACAAATTAGGTATCAATGCGTCTGAAAATGCCCAATCTATCAAAATATAATAACGTTTTTTCACTGCGTTTAACGGAAAATAGCAGTTTGTTTTGTCATTTTGAAAAACATAGAAAATTAAATAAAAATTGATCAGAAGGTCGTACAGTCCTAAAAATGGTAGCAATGAAAACGACATCTAAAAGTCGCATAAAATGACACCACCCACAGCTCTGTACAACAAAGTATGAAAATGTTATTATCGCCAGAAGATGGCAAAATAAAAAAAAAACAATTTGTACAGGAGGTTTTAATTTTTGTATATGTATGAAAACATTATAAAACATATACAAATATGTTATCCCCATGATCACACCAACCCAAAGAATAAAGTAGACATGTCATTTGGGGCGCACAGTGAAAGTCGTAAAATCCAAGAATTTTTTTCCCACTTCCCAGTACATGGCATGGAATATTCAATACCATCACTATGAAGTGCAATTTGAACAGACTCCCATCTGTAAACAGCTCTGTTTCCACCTGATTGGGTCTCCTCAGTACAGCATATGGAACTGATTTGGCTTGCTGAGAGGCTTCTGCGTCTCCGTAAGGAGGACTCTTACTTCTGACCCAAGTCACAAGCCTCTCACCCAGCCAGGTTATGCTTCATGTCAAGGGAGCTGCCTTAGAAGGTAGCTAAAAGTGGCATGGTTTTCCTTATCCCATCCTGGAAAACTTTTAATATGCAATTGCATATGCTTGGGTTGAGGTAGGATGCAAAAGATAGTCTTGAGGTGGAGGCAGCAGTTCGTAGTAAGGACTTGGATTTGAGGCGTAAATAACAGGGCTGTATCCAAATTAGAGGACTTTTAGGACTTATTGTGATTAATACGGCTCGTAGGAGGGATGTGTTAAGTGGATGAAAGATTATGTTCTTCAAGAAAGATATGGCAGATATAAACTATGAACCTATGGCTAACAGAGAGGAGATGTCTAGGCCAGAGATATAAATAAGTGTCCTTTCTCTAGGGTAGTGGTGGGAAAAGTGTATCAATGGCCCTGTGCTGTCCATATTCTACCCTTTCTCAATAAAATGTTCATTGGAGTATAAGAAGAGTGTAGAAATCAGGCAATACCTTTTTGAGGCTAACTTATTTGATTGTGAGCTTTCGAGAATACTAGTTCTCTTGGTCAGACATGATTTTATGCATGAAACAGAAAATTCACAGCATTTTATACATACTAAACAGTGATCATCAAAGGATATTAATAAAAAAAACTTTAACACAACAGATTGATAAATACATGGACATTTTATTTACAACAGGATGGCAATAAACAGACTAAAAACCTGTGAGGCGTAACAAGAGAGCCCTGGTTCTTATGTGCTAGTGGCCTCCAGGGCAGTGATAGGTGGTCATGAAGTTGGCTTAAATTTTATGACCACTCTGTAAGATGTTGAATCTCTGAATTATTTTATAATCCTAATCTTTCTTTTACTTCTGTGGCTTGAAATGTCCCATTAAAATGGTAATGTGGTCCTTTCTGGAAAAATGTACAGCTACTGGGAGATCTTTCCTTTCATTTTTAATATCAAAATGGTGAGAGTTCACTGATGGAGTCTCTGACCTGTTTCCCTAACATAAAGTCCTGTGATTGGACACTGGTCACACATAATAAGGTAGACCACATTAGAGGTCCTGCAGGAAAATGTTCCCTTGATCTGATGTACCTGCTGTAATTGAGATACAGTTATATGGTCACCTGTGTGAATGTGCTGGCACGGTTTACACCTGTTTTACAGGTAGGGTGAGGTACCATTTTCTGATGGGGGTTTCATGGCACTCCGGACAACAAGTTGTTTTAGGCTTGGTGGTTGCCAGAAGGACAGGAAAGGAGGGACTGGGAATATTTCTTTTATTTGGTTGTCAGTCACTTTTGGTCAATAGACCAACCAGAGAAATTCAGACCTGAGATCCAGGAGGTGTTTTTCCAGATCTTTCTTGTCTGAACAGATACGGTTGTAGCATATAGCCTGGCTGTATATGATAGATTGTCTGGTATGTTTGGAAGCTGTTCTCAGGTAGGCGTTCTGTCTGTTGGTTTATGGTATATTGTTGGGGTTATGAGGCTGTTTTTAATGTGTATTGTGGTATCCATAAAGTGTATCTCCTTATCTGAATAGCTTAGTTTTAGATTGATGATGTGGTGAAAGTTGTTGTAACTCTCATGCTATTGAAGCAGGTTCTCATCACCTGCAGTCCAGATGATCAGAATGTCATCAATATAACGGAGATAGATCATGGGTTTTGTGGTTCATCAATCTGTTGTGTTAAACATTTTTTAAATATCTTTTGATGATCACTGTCTAGTGTGTATAAAATGCTGTGAATTTTCTGTTTCATGCATAACATCAGGTCTGATGAAGAGAACAAGCATTCTTGAAAGCTCACCATCAGATATACTCAGTTAGCCTCAAAAAGGTATCGCCTGATTTCTTCACTCTTCTTTTGCTCTCCATGGCTAACACGGTACGAATCTACATCGGAGTATGCTGTCATACAGATTAAAGAGAATATTACAGCTAATCAATTAATGTCTTATGAAATGTATGTGTTGTCAGTGGCATAACTAGGAGAGGCAGTGCCCCATAGCAGGTTTCTGCATGGGGCTCCCTTCCACTTAAAACTATTCATACATACACACACGTTTATACAATCACACACAGTTATACACTTAAATACACACACATAACTTTTCTATACTCATACACACATACATATACATATACACTCATAGGCACACATTTATGTACTAATATATACACAAATACATACATACAGTGTATACAAACTATACTGTATATAGTAAATGCAGTATATAAACACCATATACACACATACTGAATCTATATACAGCATATACACACATACATACAGAGTATACACACATAACGCATATACATACAGCAAACACACATACATACAGTATATACATTGTATAGACACATAACACATATACATACAGCATACACACATACATAAAGTATATACAGCAGATACACACATACACCATATGCATATACATATAAATTTATATGCATGTTTCTACATACTGCATATAACCACACATACAGTATATACAGCATATACACAGCGAATACATGCAGTACATACATATGCGGTATATACAGCTGGCTGTGGCATCATGCCAGTGGGTGGTTGTGTCTCTGGGCTGGTAGGAGGTTGGGGCATCATGCGACCGGGAAGCCGCGGAAGCAGCAAGATGGCCGTGCACAGAGCAGGCCGGCTGCGTACGGATAGGCTGTGGATGGTACAGGACGGCCAGGGCGTGCAGCGGAAGTAGAATGGCAGCTGGGTGGCCGTGGACAGAGCAGGGCGGGCGCGGGCGGAGCTGGGCGGCCAGAGATGGAGAGGCCGAGGATGGAGCAGGCCGGCCGGGGCGGCCGCGGACGGAGCAGGGCAGCTGGGTGCCCGAGGACAGAGCAGGTCGGCCGCAGATAGAGCAGGGCGGATTGAGCGGTCGCGGAAGGAGCAGAAGGAAGGAGCCAGGACAACCGTGGACGGAGCATGGCAGCTAGATGGCTGCAGTTGGAGCTGGGCAACCACAGATGGAGCAGGGCGGCTGGGGCAGCTGCGGAAGGATCATGGCGGCCATGGACGGAACCGGGCGGCTGCGGACGGAGCGGCCGTGGATGGAGCAGGGGAGCTGGGGCAGCCACAACAGCTGCTACGGCTGTTGTTACGCCACTGTTTGTTGCCACCTGGCTGATTATGACATGGTTTTTTGAGTGGCCATGGGACTCCCCAGAGCCATGATCTACTACTGACCTAAGGCTACAAGTACACGTACATAGCTAATTTTCGTTCACGCTGAGAATCTGCCCTTGGTAAATTTTGGACTATAAAAACAAAGGAGAATAAAGTGGGTTAATCGGTCCATAGAAATGGTTTCATATTACGATCCCCAAAACAATCATGCATACACCTATTTTTTGAGAACCAGAGACTGCACAAAGCTAAAAATTACAACTGTTTACATGAAGCCAAAACCTGAGTGGGGGATCTATAAGCCACTGAATATATATTAAGAGAGATATTCAAAACTGTATTGCCTTCTGTATGAAACATCATTAGGGAACATTTCAAGTATTTTAGAATTATTTGATATTATAAAGAATAATAATAATCATTATTTGTATAGCGCCATCAGTGCTTTACAAATCATAGGAGACATATACAAATATAATATTACATTACAGAGTACAAACTGTCGTATGGAACAATAGGAGTGAGGGCCCTGCTCACAAGAGCTTACTGTCTTTGTGGGGGTGACACAAGAGGTATAAGAGCTTGTATAATGGTCCAGCTATTCTTTATAAGGGAACGGTATAAAATAATTTAATAAATAAAAATTCTGCTGCTTGACGAAGCCATCCACCGCCATCTTATACACAAAGTCCAAAGTAAAAGTGACTGCAGAGAAGCCTGGAGCTCTATGTATATCTGGAGTTTGCCGGATAACAGACGGGAGATAGGACATATGATGGATTAGTAAAGAGAGAGTTGAAATTTCATGCAGCTAGTGAGTGTGATAGACTTGCCTAAAAAGATAGGACATGCGTGCGAGGTTCTAATTAAGGTATAGATTAATTGAGATGGGAGGAGAGATAGGGAGGTGCAGAAATATGCACAGCTTTGTGGATTAGGGTTATTATTTTAAACTGAATTCGGAAGGAGACAGGCAACCAGTGCACAAACTGGAGGCATCCGTGTAGCGTTTGGTGTGAAAGACGAACCTGGCTGCTGCATTAAGAATAGATTGTAGAGGAGAGAGCTTAGCGAGTGGAAGACCATTTAGTAGGGATTTACAGGAACCTAGTCGAGAGTGAATAAGCGCAACAATTAGCATTTTAGAGGTTTTAATTGTCAAAAATGGGCGGAATCTGGAGATGTCTCAGAGATGCAGAGTGATCAGAGTGATCCCACAGACTGAGAACGAGAAGTCATGGTTAGGTCGGTTCTAACACATATCTTATTCTACAGGGAACCAGATTTGGGTCCACTTAAGGCAGTGATGGCAAACCTTTTAGCGACTGAGTTCCCAAACTGCAACCAAAATCCCCCTTATTTATAGCGAGGTGCCAACCAAAAATTAAAGCAGTAAGTTATTGCTCCCTGTTCTTCAACAACTTTCAATCAGTTTGGCCTCCTGAGGACAGCAACACAGTAGAAAGGAGGGAAAATTTGCATCATTTTAGCTTCTTTCCAGTGTCCCTCTGTAGGTCCGCCAATGATAATTTGGCCCTGTCTACTCATTCTCCCTCTTCCTACAGTTCTAAGAAGAGAAGCAAGTATCAAAATATGCCTGAAAGCAGCATCTTTTAAGTGGCTTGGAACTGCAGGAAGATTCTTTGAGGTCTGTCTGGTGTGCTGGGGCGATGGCCCAAGTGCCCACAGAAAGGGCTCTGAGTGCCGCCTCTGGCACCCGTGCCATAGGTTCGCCACCACTGATTTAAGGTTTGCTTTTACTAGTATGTAGGGGGGAATTTATTACAACTGATCTACGTTTTTTGCACCCAGAAAGTTGCATGTCAGTAATTGTGCAGTTTAACAACAGGTTGTGCATGTTAAAATTGGTTCATGTTCACAATTGTGACATTTCTGCACCAAGTTTGGTGGAAAATGATGCAAATACAGATGTGACTTTTTGGGTGCATAAATGTGAATCATTTGTAAAAAATATCTCCCGTTTAGACTGAAATTAGTTCACACTGGAAATGATAAATTATTAGGCAGGATCTTACTGCAGGTTTTAGAGTGTCTTAGGAGCTTTTTAGATGACTTTTGCATGTCATATTTATAATAGTAGCACATGACTTGTTTTAGTTAAAAGTTTGCACAAAAGTTGCAAATTTGTTGGAACTAGTCCCTAAGTACTTCCTACAGGAGGAGGGAACTAGAGTGGATTTGAGCCCAAATTTGTGACTTTTTGAAAAGTCACACTTCTCTCTGCAACATTTGCTTTTATATGATAAATCCAGAGTAAGCCAGCTGAAGGGAAATTTGTAGTGGGTTTTAAAAAGTCACAAAATAGAAGACTTGGCAAATTAGGCGCAGACCAGCAAATACAGTAAGACAACTGTGAGTAATTTTGAAAACTGCTGTCATTAAGTATTGTGCTTTCTAATATTTTTTCAGCCAAAAAAAAGGCAAAACACTAAATTTCACATAAGGAAATTATCGATGAGTGGGCCTCAAAAAGACTACGTTGGAAGCTTTAATCTATAGAGAGAATTTGTTACAGGAAAGACACATTTCAGGGTTCTGAAAGAAGTTCATTTAACAAGAGCATCAATTCTCAAGTGACTCTGAATCTGACAGAATGCCAAAGACATCTGCCATTGTTTTGCACTGTCCTGGTGTGGCTGCCCCCATTTAGCTGTACACTACTTTTAGGCTATGTTCACATAACATCTTTTATGTAAATTCTCATGCAGAAAACACATTGCAATAGCCTTGTAGTAATTGTCACTACTCTTATGTGTCCTGCTGCAGTTTCAGCCTGAGAACCTCAATGAATACACAGGGGGGATTTTTTAACCCCTTTTGAATGGGTCCTATCATCATTATATCCCAATGAATTGGGAAGCCTCCATTACTTGCCACAAATTCAGTAGGTAATATACTTTCCAGATTTTTACAACTAGTATCGGATGTAGGGATATACCGTTAGTTTGTCATGTAATTCTAGCATAACGCAGTGAATAAACAACCAACGTAAATACTGTATATGACTTGGAATCATCCCTAAAGCTCTGGCTATTATAAAATCGGAATGAGATGAATAGAAGCAAAAATAATAACCATTTGACCCAAATTAAAAAAGAGAAATCCACAAGCATTGAATTGTAAAATATATGTAATAGAAGTAAAATAAATTGTTTCTAATACATTTACACAAATGTAACATAATACACACTATAAAATATCACATAGTGCAACTGCATTGCAATGAGGCCTTAGTGCAGCTGTGACATAGTAAACAGCAAAAATAAAAACTTATTCTGACATTTTAACCTAAGCGTGCCTATGGCTCTGCTAAGCCGGTGCTAAAACTGGGACACTGCATTTGGGAGCTTATTTCCCAGGGAATTATAATACATTTAGGCCCTGATAGCAAATTTTAATTTAAATTATTATTTCAATGGTCTAGTATATAAATATATTTCAGTATATTTCCCATTGGGTCATTGTGAGATCTATAACAATGTATTATAGACAACGTACAATTGGAGTGGCCATAAACTGTAAAAACCCAAGTACATTCAACTGTACTGTTAAATAGGTAAATATTGTAAAAGACAGTGAGTGAAATACAACAGTATTTAACATTTTAAAAAAAAATTACATTTTTAAAAAATGTTATTGTTTACTTATCATCAACCTTAACTTTTTTATTATTCAAATGAAACTCCATACAAATTTACTACGGTAAAAGGAATAGCTAATACTGTAGAAGCCAGAAATATCAAGCACAAAGCTAAAAATATGTACAATAACTGTACAAACAACAAGTTGTAAAAAGTATAAGGAAAATTACACAGCAAATACAACAAAATACAGATAGATATTGCTCTTACCTAGTTGGAGAGCCAAGGGTAGAACGATTAATTTAACTATCCACGATAAACAGATCATGTTAAAAAAATTAATTTACTATATAAAATGTATTTTTATCCTCCTGTAGGAAGCAGGATAATTTGAGATTTTGAGGTGTCTTCTCCAAAAACTTGGCAGTATTCACGACTGCTTATCTATTCGACGATTCAGCATAAAGCTAGATGAACGTAATAGGGGAAAACAACACAACAGCTGCTAAATCTCAATGGAATAAACCATTCTCTCCTGCCGTTGCCCTCCAGCTTTAATAAGCAACACAACCTAAAGCCGATTAACCCATTCATGCATGATGACATAGCAACACATCCCTAGGCACAACATGGCAAGTGTGTAAACCTGAAACATGAACTACTGGAACATGAATTAAAACATGTGCAAATTATTAAATCTTGGTGATGGAGTGAGAAGTCATACAGTACTAGCCAGGGGGATAAAGATGCTCCCATTTTCTATAATAGCTTCATGACTAGTATGGACTTTTATTCATTTAAAAAGTTTCTAGTTTTCTCTAAATACACCCCATTATAACAGGTCACAAATAAAAGAAGGAAGAGCATGTGATTTCTACCAGGGTTTATTAATTACATTCACACATCTGTGTAGACTAAAGACATTGGCAGGACCTAGAAAGAACCACTGTACGGAGTAAAGACCTCTAACTCCAACATTCATCAAGGTATATATTGGGCCAGTACTCGATGTTTAAGAGAACTTGTTATGCAAATTAACCCACCCAAAATAAAGACATTAAAATTTATGATTAAAAAGCATTGCCCTTTAATGGTTCTCTAATTGAGTCATACTTTTTATGATTGAGAGTTCTCACTGCTATTATAGTCTGCTGTATCAAACATTGAGAAAGAGGCCTATTACATCATCAGGAACTTAAAGTCATGTGACCAAAGTGATGTATGCTAAGATCCTGTTACATCTGCAACTTCTATCCCATATATGTATCTGATCACATGAAATCACTGCATGCCCCCATGGAGACTGCTTGGATTTTGTGTGATCAGATATATACATGGGGTACAGTTTGCTAATGTTAGGAGGCTAAAAAACCTTTGATGATGTCACCCTGGTCACATAACCATGCTGAGAATAGGTATGGCCATGGGGTGGAGTAGATGTGAGGGGCCAGCCGGCCAGGACAAGCCTTCTCTGATGCCAGGAAATATAAAATAAAGTAGATTTATGGGGATGTAAGGGAAATAATTTTTAGCTAAAAGAGTGGTTTCAGTTTGTTAATAGAGCTCTATAGGAAGTGTTAAGTATTGAGTGTTTTGCTTTTCAACAAGGAGATGACAATACAAGAGGAATAAACATAATAACATAATACAACAGTGTTGCGGAATGAACCATTATAGCCAAAGGTTACAATATATACAATACAAGTATGGTGCCCTATGACCAACAGGACAAAATTACAAAGAGCAGAAGACAAGGTAGTGGACTGTATAGTTCCAATCCGCAAGAAGACACCTAACAAACATCCCACACATTTATCCACCACATTCATTCACTAAAGCCACTACCACACAACCCACCAAGATTACTTTATTGAGACACATTGAGAATTCAAGCAGTGCTGACCAAAACGCTTAAAGGACATCTAACACCAGTTTATCAGTGGTAGACTGTCCCATAGTGTAACCTTTCTACCTCTACGGCAGCGATGGCGAACCTATGGCACGCGTGCCACATGCGGCACGCTGAGCTGTTCCTGTGGGCACGCACGCTGTCACCATTGAACCTCCGGCTGTCGGGAGCACTGAATGTTATTGTGGTTCCCATAGAAACCACTGCGAGGAGAAGAGAGCAGCATGATACAGCTGCTCCCACATAATAGAAGTGGGCAGGGGCATAAGGATCTGGCCCTAAGATACAGTGGGCTGTCATTGTTCATGTGCTCTTTTGGGACCCCTGAGCACAGTAATGTCGGCAGGAAGGCACAGTCATTGCTCTGCCTTCCCCCCTGCTAAAGCCGGGACTCACACAGAGGGCTGGTCACCTGACCCGACCAGCCAACAGGAGAGGAGAGGAGGGAGGAGGAATCACCAGAGCCCGGGCTGCATGTAGCATCTGCAGTATAGAAAGGTAATAAATGACATACACAAAGTATAGCATCAGCTCATTCTCCCCTTCTCCCCTGCTATCCTGTAAATATCCCTCTGACAAAGCTGCCTGTAAACAAGACAGATCGATAAACTACATCATGCAGCTATTTCATATCTTTCCAGCACCCTCATATCTATCTCTCTCTCTCTCTGTCTATCTCCTTTCTTTCTATCTATCTATCATCTCATATCTATCTATATATCATCTATCTATCTATCTATCTATCTCATATCTATCTATCATCTCATATCTATCTATATATCATCTATCTATCTATCTATGTATCTATCTATCATCTCATATCTATGTATGTATGTATCTATCTATCTATGTATCTCATATCTATCTATCATCTCATATCTATGTATCTATCTATCTGTGTATCTATCTATGTATCTATCTATGTATCTATCTCATATCTATCTATCTATGTATCTCATATCTATCTATCTATCTATCTATGTATCTCATATCTATCTATCTATCTATCTATCGATCTCCTATCTATCTATCTATCTATCAGGGCCCACTGGTGTCTTGTTACGCCACTGGGATTGGGGTCACGTATAAAGGTCAGCAGACCCCTATATGTGACATATGACATAGCTATAAATAAAATACATCAATATTAAAATGGGGCAATTCTATCTATAATGCGTTTTTTTATTTTTTATTTTTGTGTTGGCACTTTGCTATAAGTAAGTTGGGTTTGAGTTGCATTTTGGGCACTCGGTCTCTAAAAGGTTCGCCATCACTGCTCTAGGGGATGATGAGCCTGTTTTAAGCTACATTCTGAGGGTCTGTATGATACATAAAAGAAGGTTTTAAAAGGTTTGGCTGGAAATTTGCACATGGTTTCCTTGCGCAGCCGCACTTGAAACCTTCAGTCTACGCAAGGTAGAAGATCTTGTGTATGCGCTAGATTTCCAGACAGCCGGATGACATCACCGGCAGTCTTGCCAGAGCGATGGGAGGGGTAAATATTAATGAACTGGGGGGTGGAGGTGCATAAATTAAGTACCGGAGGAGACATGAGACGCTGAGGTGACGTAAGCCTGAGCGCCTCAGGCTAATTTTCATATTTTTAAAACCTTCTTTTCTGCATCATATGGGATCATGCTGAAAACAGACTCATCATCCCCTAGAGGTAACAAGTATACATTACAGGACAGTTTACCACCGATAAACTAATGATTGATGTCCTTTCATGCAGGTGTGTGACGGCACAGGTCGGAGGCTGCTGGCACAGTGTCGGGCATGTGTGTAAGGGCAAAGTGTAGGGCACGTGAGTTACAGCACATGTCGGAGGCTGCTGGCAATGTTAGGCAGGTGTGTGACAGCACAGTTCGGAGGCTGCTCGCACACTGTTGGGAAAGTGTGTGATGGCACAGGTCGAAAGATGCTGGCACAGTGTCGGGAATGTGTGTGAGGGCACAGGTCAGAGGCTGCTGGCACATTTTTGGGCAGGTGTGTGACGGCACCGGTCGGAGGATGCTGGCACACTGTCGGCATACGTGTGAGGGAACAGGTCAGAGGCTGCTGGCACACTGTCGGGCAGGTGTGTGACGGCACAGGTCAGAGAATGCTGGCACAGTGTCTGGCATGTGTGTGAGGGCACATGTTGGGGGATGCTGGCACAGTGTCGGGCATGTATGTGAGGGCACAGGTGGGAGGCAGCTGGCACAGTGTCGGGGCAGATGTGTGAGAGCACCGGTCAGAGAATGCTGGCACAGTGTCTGGCATGTGTGTGTAGGCACAGTTTAGGGCAGGTGTGTGAGGGCACAGGTGGGAGAATGCTGGCACAGTGCCGGGCAGGTGTGTGACAGCACAGGTCAGAGGCTGCTGGCACAGTGTCGGGCAGGTGTGTGAGGGCACAGGTGGGAGGATGCTGGCACACTGTCGGGCATGCGTGTGAGGGCAAATGACGTAGAATGCTGGGACACTGTTGGGCATGTGTGTGAGGGCACATGTCGGGGGATGCTGGCACAGTGTCGGGCATGTGTGTGAGGGCACAGGTGGGAGGCTGCTGGCACAGTGTTGGGCAGGTGTGTGAGGGCACCGGCTGGAGAATGCTGGCATAGTGTCGGGCATGTGTGTGAGGGCACAGGTGGGAGGATGCTGGCACAGTGTCGGGCGCGTGTGTGTGACAGCAGGTGTCGGGCAGGTGTGTGAGGGCACAGGTGGGAGGATGCTGGCACACTGTCGGGCAGGCGTGTGAGGGCACAGGGCGGAGGCTGCTGGCACAGTGTCGGGCAGGTGTGTGAGGGCACAGGTGGGAAGATTCTGGCCGATGTTGCGCAGGTGTGTGACGGCACAGGCCAGAGGCTGCTGGCACAGTGTTGGGCAGGTGTGTGAGGGCACAGGTGGGAGGATGCTGGCACAGTGTCGAACGTGTGTGTGTGACGGCAGGTGTCGGGCAGGTGTGTGAGGGCACAGTTGGGAGGATGCTGGCACACTGTCGGGCAGGCGTGAGAGGGCACAAGGCGGAGGCTGCTGGCACAGTGTCGGGCAGGTGTGTGAGGGCACAGGTGGGAGGATGCTGGCACAGTGTCGGGCAGGTGTGTGAGGGCAGAAGTGGGAGGATGCTGGCACAGTGTCGGGCAGGTGTGTGAGGGCACATGTGGGAGGATGCTGGCACAGTGTCGGGCATATGTGTGAGGGCAGAGGTGGGAGGCTGCTAGCACAGTGTCAGGCAGGTGTGTGAGGGCACAGGGTGGAGGCTGCTGGCACAGTGTCGGGCAGGTGTGTGAGGGCAGAGGCGGAGGCTGCTGGCACAGTGTCGGGCAGGTGTGTGAGGGCACAGGTGGGAGGATGCTGGCACAGTGTCGGGCAGGTGTGTGAGGGCAGAAGTGGGAGGATGCTGGCACAGTGTCGGGCAGGTGTGTGAGGGCACATGTGGGAGGATGCTGGCACAGTGTCGGGCATATGTGTGAGGGCAGAGGTGGGAGGCTGCTAGCACAGTGTCAGGCAGGTGTGTGAGGGCACAGGTGGGAGGAGGCTGGCACACTGTTGGGCATGTGTGTGAGGGCACAGGTCAAAGGCTATTTTTCTATTCTGCACCACTAGATGTCGCAAAAAAAAAAAATGTAGAAAAAAACTTTTCTTACTTTCAGGTGCAATAGCCTTAGAAAAAAAGTCTAGGTTATACTAACTATTTCACTTGATTAAATGCAATGAAAAGATAAAAACTATTTTTGCAAGCTTTTTTCATTTGACCAATACTTAAAAATAATCAACAATAAAAAAAAGATTGCTTTCTTTACAGATGTTCTGCAGCAGCTGCAGGACCGTCCCCACAGTCCTGCAGCTATGTAGTGAGGCGGAACCTCCTGTAAGCCGCTCCATCCTGAGCTGCGCCTCCATCCAACCGCCTCACCATAGACCGGACCGGGATGCGGTTGTTCCAGGCAGAACCTCCATTGTTTCCTCCTAAGTAGCGCATTGTCTAGAATGGAGCCGCTGGAGGGAGGAGCTACCGGGATCAACCGTGACGTCATCCGGAGCCCCGCCCCCTTAGTGCGTCCTTGGTTGCCAGGGTAACACTGCGTAAACTCACGGCAGCTGTCGCTAGCTGCAGCCATGGAGCCCGGAGTGGGGAACGTGATACCGCGCTCCAGGTACCGCATGCGTGTGAACAGACGTGGAGGATCGGGTGCCGCCTGATGGCTCGGGGGTCATTAGGGTCTTGCACTATTTGGCAGGACAGGAGGAACTGTGCTTGTCTTATACGTGTCCAATCCAGTATGTGTCTGTAATAACTGACAGTAACAACAGTGAATGGGGCGGATAATACGTGTTCCCCAGGCGCCACCACTTATAGTCACTTATCTCTGGCTGGAGGGTCCTGGATCGAAATAGACAGCTTCTGGAGGGAACACAGGATGGGGGTCCCTTCTATCAGAATAACAAGTGCAATAACAGATTAACACCCTGTGACACGCGGGACAGTGTCAGTGAACCCAAAGGATTAATTGTGACCCTAAGGTTTAATTGTGACCTTAAGGTCACAAATATTCCAGCTCTGATCAGTGTTTTGCAAACCCTTTCACTTGCTGTACGTTGCAGTGCGAGGAAATATGGCTTTTTCACACATTTTATTGCAGTAAACACCAACCATTTTTAGTGACACTATTTACACAGGTTTTGGCAGTGTAAGGTTGTGCAAAAGTATCACAGGTTATGGGGAAAAAAACATTTTGTTTAATTCTTAAAGGTTGTCTTTTTCCAGCTTGTATACCATGGTACAGCACTTGCATATGGTGCCATCCAAGGGCAGTCCACTGATCCAGTGCATCTCTAGCCAAAGGGAGTTATAGAAACAACAGAACCTCCCTATGGAATGTCCCGCTGGACAGGCCTTTACTGAAATTTATGCCTAGTTAGCATCCTGGGGCTGGCTGGAGAAGGCTTCAGACCCCACCCATGCCACCTTCAAGCTTATAGCACCTTTGAGGCTGGGTCACCCTCTATTAAAGCCATTTCCCCTAATGTATTACCTGCTCAGCTATGCTTTGTCAATACTTTACTCCCATATACTGACCAGAGAGTGTTTAGATAAGTATATTTTGCTGTGCGGTTATTAAGGGTTAAATGGATTTTATTTACCTGCTCCGAAGCCGGGGCTGCACAGGCGCGGGCCTGCTGTTCTGCGCATGCGCAGACGGCAGGATCGGCGGCCGAGGGCGCGCAGCTACGAGCAGCTGCGCGCCGAACATGGTGAGTAGGAGGGGTAAAGTGGCTACCGGGGCGTGGAGTAGCCGCCTCGTGTAATCTCAGAGGCGGCTACTCCACGCCCAAGTAGCCGCATAACAAAATTAACATATTAGGGTAATAAAAGTTTTCAAAAAAGTGCGGGGACGTGAGGATTAGCCCTTAAAAGGGCTATCCTCACGTCCCATTGATTCACCTACCACCCGATCTACCTTTATAGGTAGATTTGTGGTGGTAGGTGCCCTTTAACATACAGCTTGTGACACAATCCTGTCAGACTTGCATGTTGAATGTGACACAGGGTCCGACTGTGCACCAGAACGCCCATTTTAGTGACAAAATTTGCATACTGTATGTGGCGCGGTACCTTCTTAAATACCTTTACAAGCAGTTTGCACATTTTGCACAGAAAACTGGTGGAAGGACCTTTGTAAATGTGCCCCTATAGCTCTGCCTAGACAGACACTTAAGGCTCTGCCTGGAGCTGTGGGAGCTTGAGATTTGTGCTAAGAACTTCATTGTGTTCTGCTAAAGTAGCTGAGCCGACATTGCTCACTGGAGATACTTGACAGCCCAGATCACCACTGGCATGAGGTTCATGCTAACCAGGACTATTCCTACTGTTATATGCAGGTCCTCCAAAAGGAAGGAGATGTTTCCAGCCTGCTGTTTGCTTCTGTTCTAAGCCGTTGATAAGGGAACCGTGAGTTGTTTAGGAATCTCTGCATCTCTTAGTGTGTCCTGAGATGTAGGTGTGTCACCTACACCGGTAGTGCTTCAGGGTATACCTTGTTACCAACATGGTCTCCTTACTTCTGACCTGCCGGCCCAGACGGGTGTGGATTAGGCCCACAACGGATACCAGGCATCCGTGACAGCTTTAGACTAGCTGTCCTACACTCTGGGTTCCTACCTCTGTTTGCTGTCACCACTGCTGGGCATGTTGCACCTACTGGTAGATTTTTTTTTTTGGAACATTTATTTCAGCTTATTTTCCATGTTGGAATATACATGAAAAAATGTTTGGTGCTGCTGTAATGGATATGATGCAGATTTTCCAACATGTAGAATTAAAGGAAATCTACCATTTGATTTGATGCATTATGAACCAAACAAACCTTGAGAATTCTGTAGTTACGCGGATGCAGGCACATATCTTGTTTAATGGGTTTGCTGAAAAAACAAATATAACATTCAGGACCTTGGGAAAGCTGGGTAGGATTCAGCCTGCACCTTACACTGAACTTCCTGAACTGTCTAGATAGGAATATTCAACATGAGCTGGATCACTCATACACAGCAGCTGGGGGATGGTGCAGCAATTGATTACTTCTGCCTGTCTGGCACAACACAGTGATTACATCATTCTCCGGAGAAGCGCATACTTAGGCTGAATTCACACTGCTGTTACCTGCCGTACCGTAGCACGACGGGCACACGGCAGCGCCCGAGGAGAGGTGGAGGTGAGCGCTGCTCATCCCACCCTCTCTCCATAGGGATATATGGCGCGCAGCGCTGTATACCGTGAAAATATAGGGCTGCACTGTACCACCCCCATAGGGCGCCGTGCGCCCATTGCCGTCTATGGGGGACGTATATCGGCCGTATATTCGTCGGCCGTACATATGTCCCCCATGTGGCATTGTAAATGTAGCCTTAATGTGAGTGGAGAAGCGCAGGAGCTATATTTGTTTTTTCAGCAAAACCTCTCAGGTCAGGGATTAAACAAGATCTGATCCTGCATCAGTGTAGCTACAGCATTCTCAAGGTTTGTTTACTTCATAATGCATCAAATCAAATGGTAGATTTCCTTTAAATTCACACCACAGGGAGAAAAAGGAGCACATTTTGGGTACAATATTAAGATGGGTATTTTGAACGCCAGCCTTAATTCCCTCCTGTGGCACTGCAGGCGGATATACTAAGAGGCTCCGGCCTCTTACTAGGTGAGGAAATGCTGCAGAGACTGAAGTCTCCCACTGGTCAGACCTGGTCGATTTTAAGCCACAGTTGTCCCATGTACAGGGTGTACCCCTGAAAATCATGGGCATGCCCCCTCTGGAATGCAGGCATCACGGGTTGAAAACCAATCATCTAGTGCATCTCCTACCTTTGTACCTAGAGTTTTATGGCAATTCCCACTCAGAACTCTCATAGCAGGTCCACCGGTGTCATCAGGATACTAGTGGTGCTAAAAGCCATGGAACACCCCAGTCACAGCGGATTCAGTGCATTATACCTTGTGCAGGGGAGGAGCATGACTCTAGCAATACAATGAAAATGAGTCATGCTCCTCCCTTCAGACCCTGCACCGTGCATTATTCAATGAATTAGCTTTGACTGGAGTGTTTCTTTCAGAACTGTTCTAGGACAATGTGGGGCACCAACAGAGGGATGTAGGATGAAAGGTGGTATGTGACTGAGGTGCAGGAGGAGATGTATGAGGAGATGCAGGCCAGTGATGCCAAGTGTCAAGGCCGCAAAATGCTGGCATGTACTAGCAGCTTATTATCCCGTCTAGTGTATAAATAGATGTAGAAATGATTCCAGCGTTTTCCTCATTACCATAATAATTTGTCACTTTCACGCTATGATATAAAAATACATTTTCAGCCCCGAACATTACAGATATTTCATTAATCAAGACATTATCTTTAGTTTCACTAAAATGTGTAATGCATTGGAAGTACTTAAGCCTGACCTATTCTATGTAGATATAATCTTGAATAATCCGTCAGTGACCTACAATCCATCTGTCGGTAGAAAGGAGACATGGGGAAAAAGCTGCCTGGTTTAGGGAATACAGCGGAATAACGACAAGAGTGTTACTATTCGCTGATGGAGAGAAAGAAAACCACAAGCATGGAACGGCTAATCCTATGTTAGGGGTATTACATGGCCCAAATTTCTAACCAGAAAGCACATGTTAACAGAATTAACCATGGATGAAAAAATGCTAGGCCTTGGTTCTGGAATGCAGCATTTGAAAATTGTTTTTTTGCTGGATTTACTTAAAGGATTTCTTATTGTAATAAAGTAGAAAATAGTTTTTTTTTAATATTACTAAATCTTTTCCTGTTGATTTTCAAGGCAGTGGTTTCAGTCAATAATATTACCTTCTAGTACCATATATACTTGTGTATAAGCCGACCCGAGTATAAGCCAAGACCCCTAATTTTAAAACTGCATTGGTCACAGCCTCCCAGCATATAGCCTGCCCCTGTAGTATATAGCCTGCCAGCCCCCTGTAGTGTATAGCCTGTCAGCTCCCTGTAGTGTATAGCCTGCCCAGCCCCCTGTAGTCTACAGCCTGCCCAGCCCCCTGTAGTCTACAGCCTGCCCAGCCCCCTGTAGTCTACAGCCTGCCCAGCCCAGCCTGAAATATAATTCCTGTAGGAAAAAAACAAACACTGTACTCACCTTCCGACACCCCCCCCCCCCCCCCAACAGCTACTCTTCTATACCGCGATGCTCCGGCATCGGCTCCGTGTCCCTGCGCGGTCCGTCACAGGGATTGTAATGTTAGTCGCTCGCTGACATAGTATGTGCCGAGCGCCTGACATCACGATCCCTGCAACGGACAGCGTGGGGACATGGAGCTGATGCCGGAGCATTGCAGTATAGAAAAGGGCCTGCCGGGGGGTGGGGAGGGCTGGCGTCGGAAGGTGAGTACAGTGTTTGCTTTTTCTCATGACTCGAGTATAAGCCGAGGTGAAGTTTTTGCAGCACATTTTTTGTGCTGAAAATCTTGGCTCATACTCGAGTATATACGGTACATTTTTTTACATTTTGATTGCAATAAAATTGCCACCCTGGTCACACATTGATGTACATGCATCAAACTTTTGGCTTGCCTTTTTCTTTCATTTTTGGGACTTTTCATGGTGCTTGTGCTCATTTGCAACTTTTTTGCACCTAAAACAGTCTCCTTTCAAAGTCGCCATTGTCTAGTTTTCTGCAGTGTTCCCTGAGTTATCACCTTAATCCAGATGTGAAAGTTGCAAAAAAAGTTGCAAATTCTGGCACAAATTTGCGACTGCTCCTGACCAGGTTTAGAAAATAGCTTGAAACTAATTGCGACTTTTGAAGACTGATTGTAACTTTTGCTTTAAAGGTCACAAATTCACTAAAGATCAAACACCACATGTATCAATAAGGAAAAAAAAATGTAAGATACACCTGACCAGCAGAAAAGCAAAGAAAAGTCCCAAAAAACAGACGGACAAAGAAGACTTATGATATATGTGCCCCGTTGAGTCACCATTTTATTTCCTGCACGTTTACTAAATGCTCAGGGGACAAAATGTTGACTCAATGTGTGATTGGGGGAGGAATCTTTCAATTGCATTTCAAAGCGCAATTGAAACGCGAAGTTTTAACTCAGCCTGAGTTTTTTTATACATAATTTTCTCTTTAAAGTTTAACTCCAATGTTATAATGATTTTTTACCATATTGTCATATGTGATTACCCTTTTAAAAACGAACAGTACAATGCCTTTTCTTACCAGAGTTATGACATTTTCCGTTCTGAAGATATTTATCAAAAATCTTATTCGGCAGCAGTGAAATGGGCATAGACTAACCTCTTCCTGTTTATGCCACTAGTCAAATTGTGGCTGCCCTCACTTCCCATGATACCTTATGTTCTCTAATGCAGTAATTTAGCAGCAAATCCTATGAGATTCCTATACATAAATCCACTGAACACTGGATAGAGGATGTATATATTGACTAGCCTTCAGCTTTCTTCACATGGATGAATATACAGCATGTGATAAGTAATACAAACCAGCAGTGAAACAGTTACATAAAGTTTATAGTCTGTGCTTTGTAAGCACTAAGAGTGCTTTCTGTACTGTGCAGAAAGTACTGAATAGAAGGAGGAGGGAGGGCGCAGAGAGGGACAGAGAAATTTCTGTAGAATTAAGGAATTGGATGGAGTGATTGATAGGGAACAGGAGAGATGTTCTACAAATCTGTATAGGAGACTTCTTCATCCACAGCACTGCACACACTCAGCTCTGCGAAGTACAAAGAGCACAGTCACATGACTTCTATGTGACTAGTAAGCAGCAGCCTCTCCCCTATTCCAGTCCGTATCTTGTTTAAAACTCTACAAATCATGAGAGAAATCAGAACAGACAGGAGAAAAGCTAGTGCAAAAGTAGACTAAACTGAGAATGATAGCAAATAAACTGCTGCACATAGGTAATCGCAAAGTTATTCTACATTCCAGGAAGTATTGATTTGTGGAAAAAAAAGTTCAGAGTAGCGCAGAGTTAAATAGCTGCACACCAGCATACTATTATCAAAGATACAAGCCAACTGATTGCTGCTAAAAAGTTAAAAAATTTAAGATTTTTTTAGAAGCTATCAGCCAACTATTATATTTGATATGCCAATGTGCAGCTATCCTCTCCCCCCCCCCCATAAGCCACATTGTGCCCCCATAAGCCATACTGCCCCCCCATAGCCACATTGTCCCCTCACGCTGATACAATTGATCCAGGGGCCTAAATTTGTTTTTCAGCGCCAAAGTGGGCCCATATAGCACCCTTGGGCCCCGGCACTTGCCTGGGTAAGCCAGGTGCTCGCACCAGGCCTGGCCATGGTGCATGTAAGAATTAACACTGTAGTTTCTTTCCCCATATTCTAGGTCAGGGAGATTTTTTTTCTTTAGATAAGGAAATTTGTTTTTCGACTTGATTTGGCTTAAAGAAGACCTGTCATCCTTAAAAAACCATCTAGGAGCTGCTTACCGAAGTAAGCAGCAACTGGCGCTACCCCATTTTTAGCAGTGTTAATCTGCTAGCTTTATCAGAACCCTTCGATAAAGCTAGTAAACACTGCAGGGCCATGGGCTCAGAATGCCGGACCGCTGAAAGCTCATGTGTATGAGTGAGGGGGTAAGCATTCATGAGGGGGTGGTCTGAGGCACTGCTTCTTCCCCGGACTGCCCCTCTCACGCCATACATTAACGAGTCAGCATTTAACACATGTAATAATATGGCAATAGTAAGCCTAAGAAGAGAGCGTGGGGATAGAGTACTATCCCCTCTCCCTTAGTACGTCTTTGGTAAGCCTAAATAGAGTACATGTACGGGGAATTCGTTTCATTGTATATCGGCAGGGGGTCGGAAAGTTGGTATCATGAATGACTGAGCGTGATCTACTCTGGTACAGAGCCCTCTTGGCATATCTTGTGTTGTTACCACATCGCCCATATTTTGTGGAAAGTGTCATGTTTCCAGCAAATTTTACTGAGGAGTTCCTCCAAGCTACAGATTTCGTTTACCTTTGCTATCCAGTTTGCAATGGCTGGGGGTTCCTTAGACCCCCACAATTGCGGAATCAGGGAATTTGCAGCTGCAATTAGGTGTGCCACTAAATTTGTCTTATTGGGTGTCAAGGTGCGATAGTGGGTCAGTGAAATATCCAACCTTGTTACTGTTCTTATGTTATGCTCTATGTGGCTCCAGTAGGTCACCAATACAGCGCATGGCCACCAGATATTTGCATGATTGCCTACCTGTGTTGATTTGAGAACTCCAGGGTCCTATACCGCCTTGTCCACACATTTTCCTTCTCCAACCAGCAGCCTAGCAGTAACAGGGCACGATAAGCCGCTGTTATTGGCCCTTCCTGGCCTAGCAAAACCAACCTGATGCCACCTTAGGGCCAAACCATCAGTGTAACCACCTCTTTCCCACACCCGTGGTGGCGGTGGGAGCCTGGGTAATTATTTGGGGCTTGGTTCTAACACTAAGCCATAGTAATTGTCTTCTATAAGATAGCGAATATTACTAAGACTTCAATGTTGTAAAAATAAATAAATCTGACACACAAATGAATAAATATTTTATTGAAATAAAAACTCCCCCAGACCCCTGATTGACCATTTTAATAGATGTTATAAAATGTTCTTGAAAAATAATCCAAAGGGTCCCCGAAACCTGTGAAAAAAATAGAAAACATTAATACATATAATAAAAATAAGAGAGCTATAATGCTACTTATAGTGGACTCTCTGCTCTCTGCTTGGCTGCTTTTCTATACACACGTGCCACCTAGTGGCCAAATTGTGTGTATGCAT
Source organism: Engystomops pustulosus (assembly GCF_040894005.1). Taxonomy (NCBI): domain Eukaryota; kingdom Metazoa; phylum Chordata; class Amphibia; order Anura; family Leptodactylidae; genus Engystomops; species Engystomops pustulosus. The sequence continues at coordinate 113,689,273 of NC_092417.1, forward strand.
CCTTTACTATAAGGGACATCTACCAGATTTACTGATGGTAGACTGTCCAAACTTACATGTTTGTTGTTTAGTAAAGTCACTGGTTAATTTAATTGTGGATGACAAATGAGGTCTAATTTTATACCTATTATGGGGGGATAGAAGAGAGATGAAGACATGTGCGTGATCAGAAATCGTTATCGGACCTATACCCGGGTCAACAGTGGTGGAGAGGAGGTTCCTGAAAGGAGGTTCCTGAAAGAAGGAAACGAGGGGCACTGGAGGGGGGGATTAGAGGTTTAGCGGTAAACTCACAACTCGCCCATAGTCCAGAAAGGCTTAAGCTAGGTCTCTAGCTCTGTTGCCCTGTTCTACGAAGCTTCCAGCTTGAGTCTCCAAGTGGTAGCTGCTACCCGCCACACATGTGTTGCAGCCACAATCCCGATAGCGGGATCCTGGAGCCACCGGTGTTACTCAATTTGCTGCTGTGGTGGTCCGGCAAGTTGGTGAGTGCCTTGAGACCAGAACCGACAGCTAGAAACCTGGGAACACCGATCTAAAGCCTCGGTTAGGACTGGAGCTCAGGTGCTGTGCTTCCTCTCCTTGCGGTGGGTAGCCATGCCCCCTTTTAAGGTGTCATTATGTGAGTTATGTGCTGCCATTTTAATTTATACCAATTTGGGACCTTTATGACAGCTTGATCATTTTTTAATTCAAATATTCATGGATGGAAAAATGGCGAAAAAGTGGTTATTCAGACACTTGGGTGCTATTTTCCATTAAGGTGTTCACGGACGGGAATGATCTTTTAATATTTTTATAGAAGGGGCATTTTGGAACGCGGCGATACCTAACATCTTTATGATTTTTACTGTTTATTTATATGTGTTCTAGGGAAAGGGGGTGATTTAAGTTTCTCCTTTTTTTATTTATAATGATTTATTTTATTATTTCAGACCCTCTAGAGCAGTGGTGGCGAACCTGTGGCACAGGTGCCAGAGGTGGCACTCTGAGCTCTCGCAGTGGGCACTCGGGCTGTTGCCCGGCACAGAATTCACCAGACAGGAGTTGTGGGATCCTCCTGCATAACTGAGCATTATTTTAAAGTAAAGCATCTGGGTCTACCAGAGACTGCAGGAAGAGAGGGTGTGGACAGGGTCAGATTAAATGTGTGACATCACATATGTAACTACTGGAAGTAAACATTGAATCTTCCCATAGAAAAAAAAAACATAGATCCAGAGAACTGCAAATAATTGATACAGGAAGTATACTGGGCTTTTCACTAGACACACAATAATATTTATTTGCTGAGGTGGACAACCTCTATATTTAATGGCTCCATAACATAATCGTGTTGTGGGATTGGCAACCGAAGGAAACGCCACCCTCCATCATCGCTATTGTGTACATTTAGGAAGTGGTAAGTAACCATAGACGTCCTGAACCATACATGCACAGGTAAAAAAAAAAACAAGTGTAATGCAAGGGATTGTCATCGTTGAACTTTATACAAGTTTACTTATTACACATTAATTCATTCTATCATTTTTTAAAGGCTTCAACTTCCAGCGATTCCCACATCAAGAAACGATCAGGGAGAAGATTTATCGAATGTTTATTTTTTTGCCCAACCCAAGATGAACTCTGTAAGTATTATGTTACACAACAGGGAGAAACCTCAATAAAAAAAATTACTTAGAGGAAATCAACCATTTGTTTTTATGCATTGGGAACCAAACATACCTTGAGAATGCTGTAGCTACACTGATGCGGAAACATATCTTGTTTAATCCCTGACCTGAGTGGTTCTACTGAAAAAATCACTCATACACAGCAGCTAAAGGATGGTGCAGCGATTGATTACTTCTGCCTATCAGGGACAACACAGTGAAGACATATTCTCGGCTTATGCTGGGCAGGACAAGGCTGGAGCTGTTTCTTCAGCTAACCCACTCAGTTAAGGAATTAAACAAGATTTATTTCTGCATCAGTGTAGCTACAGCATTATCAATTTATGTTAGGTTCATAATGCATGAAATCAAATGGTAGATTTTCTTTAAATTGCTTTTCCAGATACTAATTTTTAACAATGACTTTAAAGTAGCAAAAGTGAAGACCCTATATAAAAAAAATAAAAGATGTAACAAGTGCCAAATGAAGAAATTCTGTACCGTCTGTGCCCTTAAGTTGTTTATAATATAAAATCTTTAAGCCCCCTGATATAAAACCACTCCCAACTTTCACAAGAAAAAGAGATTCACATGTGCACAGCACTGCTCCATTCACTCGGATCACTCAGGGACCTCAATTCTTATCTCACAAATGATATCCAGTCCTATGGTTAGGACATTAGTGTCATTTCTGGAACAAGTCGATTAATCTGACCTTTGCAGTCACTTTGTTATGGGCCTTAATCTAGCTGTAAGCTGTAGCAGCTATAAATCGCATTTTCAATTAGTTCTCCCCTATGATTTCTACATTCCAAAAGCAAAAAATAAGCAAAAAATGTGCTGAAAAAAACCTAACTCAGCTTAAACTCAAGTCTATAAAAAGAAACCAAAATATGTACTCACCTTCCGATGTCCCCCAGTAGGTCCTCTTCTATCCATTGATGCTCCAGCTTTGTGTTTCCGCGCGGTTCATCGCTCACTTGATGACGTCAGCCGCTCGCTGGCATTCTACTATGTGCACTGCCATTGGCACACACTATAATGTCAGCGAACGGCTGACGTCATGGTGCGTGCAACATACCGCGCGGAAACACGGAGCCAAAGCCAGAGCATCGTTGGAAGGCATCGGAAGGTGAGTACACATTTTGTTTTTTTTTTTTTTTTTAGATTCGGCATATGGGGCTGCAGGCTGTACACTGTGGACTGCATAGAGTATAGCAGAGACGTTTGGAGGCAGCAGGAGCTGATCCCGCCTCCTGGTCCCTGTTCTTCAGCTCTAAAGTGTCAGGGTAGAGACCAGGAGGTGGGACAATATGGGGAAGTGAGGGACAGCCCACAACATTCTTCCATCAGTCCAGGATGGCAGGGCAGTACACAAAAACCAGGACTGTCCCACCGAATCTGGAACAATTGAGAGTCATGTGTGACTTCACATGATCAGGGACAGATTTAGATCCACAGGAAGTTAATAATGCTTCCAATAGAATGACAGCAGGCAGAGGTCTAGGAATTGATAGAGAAAGTATACTGGAAAATTGTATAACTTTTCATTACACGAACAATATCAAATATTTTCTGAAAGTGGACAACCCCTTTTATATGGGATGATTATTTGTCCACATTATACCAGCAGAACCCAGACTCATGCTACTCCAAATCCTTAGGCCCGTTCCACACTCGCAACGCATACTGTGGACGCTGCACCGCGGGAGTGAACTCAGCATGTTAGTTCAGTCCCGGTGTGCAGCGTTCGGGCCGTGCGTTCCCGGCAGCATGCGTTGCAAGTGTGATGCGAGTTCATCGCATCACACTCGCAAGTGTGGAACGGGCCTTAGAGCTGAACCAAATACAGACGGTCCCCTACAAAGAGACCTCTGGATGTTGGCAATTTACTGTACTTTAGCCTTAGGCTACAATAAACAGCTGTAACAGTTATTATTAAAGGTGTCTACAATGAAGCTTTAGTGATAATCCTGGTTCTTATGACAATCCAACATTTTTAAAATCCAGTTGTCACAGAGACCAAAAAAATTCTGTCTGGGGTTACAATTATAAAATATACAGTTCTGACTTACATACAAATTCAACTGAAGAACAAACCTACAGAACCTATCTTGTACGTACAAAAGTATACAGGACCAAAAACCGTACTCAAAAAACCATATAGTAAATCAATATAATATAAATCTTTATTAATACAGGCAGTCCCCGGGTTACGTACAAGATAGGGTCCAGAGGTTTGTTCATAAGTTGAATTTGTATGCAAGTCGAAACTGTATATTTTATCATTGTAGATCCAGACCAAAAAAAAAAATTGTCCCAGTGACCATTGGAGTTTAAACATTTTTTGCTGTAATGGGACCAAGGATTATCAATAAAGCATCATTACAGACACCTTACAGCTGATCATTGCAGTCTGGGACTATAGTAACATCCAGAGAGCTTCACCAGAGGTCAGAGGGGTCTGTCTGTAACTATGGGTTGTCTGTAAGTCGGGTGTCCTTAAGTAGGGGACCGCCTGTACACATAAGGGGTGCTGTGGTGGTGGTCTGGGGCTTATTTACTGAAAGCAAGGTATTCGGGCACTTGTGGTACTACTGGGTTAGACATTATAATTGCATACTTTGCACAGCCCTATCCTGTATTTATTTATTTATATGGTTACATGTATATATGATTGGATACTTGGTACTGTATACTATGGATTGACTACCACCATGCTGTTTGCTCTTGTGGATTTTAACGTGTGTGTTTTTAATGTCCATTTTGATCTCCCTTATGTTTATTAATAAAGATTTATATTATATTGATTTACTATATGGTTTTTTGAGTACGGTTTTTGGTCATGTATACTTTTGTTGGTATTTATTGTTTGATCAGTATAGGGATTGGTTACAAGAGTAGGGGGTATGGCTATTGGTATTCACTACCTTGTAGTCCTCGGGTTACGTACAAGATTGGTTCTTAAGGTGTGTTCTTAAGTTGAATTTGTATGTAAGTTGGAACTGTATATTTTACAATTGTAGTTCTAGACAAAAAAAAATTTTTTATCCCCGAAACAATTTTCAAAATGGAAACTAGGATTATGAAAAAAAAATGTATTACAGTCACCTTACAGCTGATCATTGCAGCCCTGGACTAAAGTTCCGAGAGCTTCACCGGAGGTCACAGTGGATAGAGAGGACTGTCTGTAACTGGCGGTCATCTGTTAATCTGGTGTCCTTAGGTCAGGGGCCACCTGTATTGACTTCACAGGCTTAAATATTTTGTATTATTTCTGCTTGAACATTTTTGATTCTAATAAGGTATCATATCAATGTGCATTATGTTTTTAGAATTTTGTAAATTCAGCAATTGGTACCCTTTCTACCTGGCCAGCATATGGAGCAGGACAGAGCATCATTCAAAAGCACAAACCATGTGCAGAATCTAATATACGCTCCCCCAGGTTGGTAGAATTATTTACTATTCTTTGGCAAGAATTTTTTTGGGACTTAAAGGGGGGTCATTTATCTTTATTTTTCTTCCTGTTTTTTCTGTCTTTTTTGAGACATTTTTTGGCCTTTTTGGGGACATTTCTTTTTCGTCAGTAAGACACATTTATCTTCTATTCCAGATGTGCTAAATGTCGCAAATGACATTTATCATTTCAAATTGTCTAAAATTTGCAAAATTTCTTGGCGCAAAAAACTCCAGACCAAACCATACTTAAAGAAAAGGGAAAGAAATGACTTGAGACATTTGTAACAAATGTCTTAAAAAGAGACCTGAAAAAAAAAAACTCATTTAACACAAGGAAAAAGTGAGATTGATAAATTACCATAGAAGCAGATGGAAAAAAGACTAGCCAAAACAAACAGAGATCAGATAAATGACCCCCAAAGAGTGATGTCCCTTTGGATAGGGGCCAGGCACTTTAAAGAAATCTACCAACAAAATAAATGAAATAAATGATCAACCAGGCACACTTACCCATAGAGTCCAGGCTGATTGCGGTAATCTTCTTATATGTGTTATTCATGTCCTCCTTCCTTCTAAAAACAACAAAATTATGCTAATAAGCCATATCTGCTCTTGGGGAGTTACCAGAACTCCTATGTGCTGTAGCTTCACAGTCTATTACACAGTGCAGGAGCACTACCCCCTCCCACTGTGTGCCGAATCTTCGTGCTGCCGTGAGATTACATCAGGCAAAGGGAGGGGAGGCCCTTCTGATTCATTAACATAATTAGAAAAGTTGATTTTAGAAGGAAGGAGGCAGTGGATAACACATATAAAAGGATTACCATAGTCACGGTGCCTGGATCTATGTGTAAGAGTCCCTGGTTTATCAATAAAGATAATTTTAACCCCTTGCTTTACAATTTGTCTCAGTTTTATTGCTGTTTTAGCTTCTATCACTCAGTGATTGTCATTGTAACATTCCAAAGTGTGATCAGGGAATTTCTAAGCAGACACATTATGATTCCTCTGTGCTGAGAGATGCTGTGTGCTTATAATGTGTTTGGATTATCAGGGTCCAGGTTTATTTACACTGGACAGTCTAACAAGATCTAACACATAGAAAAAGAGAAATGAGACAGATCAGAGAAGATGAAATCCATGAGATGGATATAAATCCCAATGACACTCTCAGCTCTGTTGGCTCATCTAATCAATAAAACACACAGCCGGCTTTGCTATAAAGAGCTTATCTGTCTGTAGCTAGTAGAATTAGTCTCTGACGGCTGCTTCCTGGCAGGAAGTACCTGTGTCTCAGCTGGTCTTGTAATGCAGGGGGTGGAGGCAGAGAGCAGACAAGAGAAGCTATTCATAAGAACAATCCAACCATAGTCAGAAGATATATGGTAGTATCCTTGGGCAACCAAAATTGTAAACGCCAGGATTGATAGAGACAGTTTGGAACTATAACAGTGAAATGCTGTATTTTTGTTGATAACAGTGAATTAGAAAAGGGCCAGCTGGGAATGCCCACAGAAGGCTGTACATAATGAATCCATAGGGGGTGAGGGGGCCTGTATCTAATGAATCCACAGAGGCTTTATATAAAATTACCATGAGAGGGCTATATATATAATAACTATGACAGGACTGTTTGGTATGATCAACTAGGGAATATTTTAGGGAACAGGAGACTGTTTTAGCTTCTGAATTTTTAATGCTGTCACATGAGTTCACTACAAAGGGGCCTTTTGGGGCTCTATCACCCAGGGGCCTACTGAAACCTGGAGCCGACACTCAATTAGAGAATGTGTTATTTTGTTATCCTTAGTATATTTAAGAAAATTGTTAGACCCCAGTCAAGATTGTGCTCTTAATTTTAATGCAATGCCTGGGGCAGAAAAGTCCTAGGAATTGAGGAGTGGAGAGTTATTGTTTAACCATAATCTTGATCAGAGTGTCCAATGACAGATTTAGTGGTTTTCCAGTAGATTTCACCCTCCCTCACAAGAGAACAGTATGGAACTCTGTCCATTTTGTATTCATTTACCATTTTTTTTTATGCCAGATTTTTTCTTTTATGACTCCCTGTGCAACATGCCACACTGGATTGCCTGTATTAGGATTTGTCTTTTACATACAAAGTGGGTATCTTTGCTTTGTAGAAACAGTTACGAGCAGAAAAGGTCAAAAATTGGTTATGTTGGGTCTGTCCTGTTTTTTAATTCTACTGCCCCTTTAAACAGGTCCGAAAATGCCAGCGCTGTGTCGAAACCTCGATATCTAGAAAAACTTGAGTCCTACTTGAGAAGAGAACTACAGGCACTGGATTCAGCCAAAATCATTTCTCAAGAACTAAGGTTACAGGTCAGTTACATAGTGATTATCTGTGCGGGTGTAGCTGTGATTGACAATGTCATTTAATCCCATTGATGCTTTAGGGTTTCAATAAAGGAAGTGTTTTTTTACCTTTGTAACATTACAGAAAATAGGTATGATTAGACGACTTGTCTGGATAAGCAATTTGCATAAGATACAACACCAGGGGTAACGTACTGGGTTTCTGTGTGTGAATCAGGTCATGATGGTTTAGTACAACCCACTGTATCAATAAAATAAAATCACTGTAAAATTTATATTAATACCATATACTAGTGGTAGATACTGGTTTTACAAGCAGGAAAGGAGTCACTAAGGAGACATACTGTATAGACAAACATGAAGGGGTTCTCCAGTTACATACAAGTAAGCCCGAATGCACAGGATAGAGTCGTACTCGGCTATCTTCCTTACCGCCATAGAGATTAGTGGAGCAGCCATCACATGCGTGACAGGATTCCCCTTTCAACTTGGGGTACAACGGAGATCAGCAAATTAGCCCCTATCCTAGGCAAAGGGGCTGACTTGTATGTCACTTGAGCCACTACTGGAACCACATGAAAAAGAACACACCCAAATATATACAGTATGCTCATAGTCAAAATGAATACAAAATTTTGTTATAAATACATACACAATAAAAAATATTATACATACCAAGAGAGAAGTATCTCAAATGGAATTGAGCGGGAGAACCTTGAGTGTATAGTGAAACATATCATTATGTCATGCTTTGTGCAGCGCTGCGTAATCTGTAGGCGCTATATAAATAGAGAATTATTAAAGAATTATTATTATGCATCTCTTGCTTTCCAAATGATAATGGTGCATTTCTCCTGAACTGGCACCTTAAACCCAGGCATGGTATTTCTCTCTGAATCAGGGCTTTCTGTGAATGGACAAGAAATCGACCCATATTTTCTGTTTTCTTACAGCCTTACAGAGATGTCTTTGATTTCTTTATGGAGGACTTTAAGACCTACAAACCATTGCTCTGTGCCATTAAAAATGAGTATGAAGTGACTCTCGGTAAGGACGGTGAAAAGACTTACTGAAGCCAAATACTAGATTCAAGGGAAAGGGATTTTTCTGGGAGATCACAAGATAAAATGATACAGTTGGGAAAAAAGTATTTAGTTATTTAGTCAGCCACCAATTGTGCAAGTCCTCCCACTTAACCCCTTAAGGACGCAGGGTTTTTCGGCTCATTTCTCGCTCTCCAACTTCAAAAATCCCTAACTTTTTCATTTTTACGTGTACAGACCTGTGTGAGGGCTTATTTTGTGGAAAATGAATGTGGAAAAATTGAAAAAAAAAACGCACGTGCGTCACGTTCTTGTGGGCTCAGTTTTTACGACTTTCACTCTTCGCTCCAAATAACACACCTACTTTATTCTTTGGTTCGGTGCGATCGCGGTGATACCAAATTTATATAGGTTTTATTGTGTTTTAATACATTTTCAAAAATTAAATGAATGTGTACAAAAAAGAAAAAAAAATTTTTGCCATCTTCTGAAGCTAATAACTTTTTCATACTTTGGTGCACGGAGATGTGTGAGGGGTCATTTTTTGTGAAATGAGGCAACGTTTTCATTGCTACCATTTTGAGGTCTGTGCGACATTTTGATCATTTTTTATTTCATTTTTTATGTTATGTAAAAAGGTGTAAAAGTCGCATTTCGGACATTTGGGGCGCCATTTCCCGCCTCGGAGGTCACCGCCGCCCGTAACAGTTTTTATATTTTGATAGATCGGGCATTTTGGGACACCAGGCGATACCTAATATGTTTGTGATTTTTACTGTTTATTATGTTTTATATCCGTTCTAGGGAACATTAACCCTAGATATTCAGATCGCTCCTACCATATACTGCAATACTTCTGTATTGCAATATATGGCATGTTTGCAGCACATTCATTACAATGAGCCACTGGCTCATTGTAACAAATCTGCAGATGCCAGATAGTCTCGAGGCTACCATGGCAACCGATCGCCGCCCCCCGATGACGTTCGGGGGCGCGGCGATCGTAATAAAGATGGCGGCGCCCGCGCGGCGTCGTCTTTTAAACGCCGCCGGCAAAGGGTTAATAGCCGCGGTCGGTGCTTGCAATATGCAACAACCCCCACCTCTGTATGAAGGGGACTCAGCCCGTGAGCCCTCTTCACACATCCCTTATACCTCTGCGCCGTAGAGCTACGGCGCAGAGCGTTAAGGGGTTAAAAAGAGGAGTTAGGCCTATAAATGACATCACAGGTAAGCCTAAACTATGAGAGACAAAATGAGAAAACAAATCCAGAAAAAAATTGCCCGATTTTTTTAAAAGAATTTATTTGCGAATTATGGTGGAAAATAAGTATGTTGGTCACCTACAAACAAGCAAGATTTCTGGCTCTCATAGACCTGTAACTTTTTCTTTAATAGGCTCCTCTGTCCTCCACTCATTATTAAAAGACACCTGTCGACAGCCTCAAACAGTCACACTCCAAACTTCACTATGGTGAAGACCAAAGAGCTGTCAAAGGACACCAGAAATAAATTGTAGACCTGCATTAGGCTGGGAAGACTGAATATGCATTATACAGCAGCTTGTTGTGAAGGAATCAACTGTGGGCGCAATAATTAGAAAGTGGGAGACATAAAAGACCACTGATAATCTCCCTCGATCAGGGGCTCCATGCAAGACCTCATCCTGTGGGGTCAAAATGATCACAAGAACAGTGAACAAAATCCTACAGAAACCTGGGAGACCAACGTAAAATAGGCTACAGTATCACACTACGGTGCCAGGGACTCAGATCCTGCAGCATCCTGTACATATCCAGGCCTGTCTGAAGTTTGATAGAGAGCATTTGGATGTTCCAGGAGAGTATCGGGAGAATGTCTTATGGTCTGATGAAACCAGAGTAGAACTGTTTGGTAGAAACACAACTTTTCATGTTTGGAGGAGAATGAATGCCGAGTTGCATCCAAAGAACACCCTACCTGCTGTGAAGCATGGGGGGGGGGGCAACATCATAATGAGGGTCTGTTTCTCTGCAAAGGGCCAATACAACTAATCTGTGTACATGAAAGAATGAATGTGGCCATGATATTTTGAGCGCAAACCTCCTTCCATCAGCAAGGGCATTGAAGATGAAACATGGCTTGGTCTTTCAGCATAAAAATGATCCCAGCACACCACTAGGGCAATGAAGGAGTGGCTTCATAAGAAGCATTTCAAGGTCCTGGAGTGGCCTAGCCAGTCTCCAGATTTCAGCTACTTAGAAAACCTTTGGAGGGAGCTGAAAGTCCGTGTTGCCCAGCAATAGCCCCAAAACATCACTGCTCTAACGGAGGTCTGCATGGAGCAATGGGCCAACATACCAGCAACAGTGTGTGCCAACCTTGTGAAGACTTATAGAAAACATATGACCTCTGTCATTGCCAACAAAGGATATATAATAACGTATTGAGATGAACTTATGTTATTGACCAAATACTCATTTTTCACCATGCAAATAAATTCTTTAAAAATCAGACAATGTTATATTGTTTTGACATAAATATTCAGACCCATTACTCAGTTGAAGCACCTTAGAGGGTGATTACACGCGACTGTGGTCCAGTGCATGGCGGGCTACGGGCTACGGAAAACGCATTAAAAAGCTGCAAAAGAAAAATACATCTGCGCCATTATACTGTGAACCATACACTAATGAGTTTGGCATCACAATGCCTCTGCTGCCACCGCTCAGCATCGGCAAAGACCTAGACCCAGCAGACTGCCAGTACCCATAAATTTCGGCCTCACTACTAAACCTAACCAAGCTGAAATTTTTGGCAGTCTATCAGTTTATCTTAAGTCTCACGAACACATTTAAAGAGGCACAGAAGGGTAAGTAATATTGCAATCTTAGAGAAAAGACTGTGCAGCATATGATTATTGCCACAACCTCTCCAAGAAATAAGCAGCGCCTCATGCAGACAGCCATGTGCTCGCCCGGGTTACGGTACACAGCCAGGAGGAGATGGGAGGAGGGGTCAGTGCTCCTCACCCCTCCCCTCTCCATAGAGCAGGTCTGATATATTGCATGTCAGCCAGCGCCTCGGTCACAGTTTGGGGAGGCACTGTGTGCTCACTGCACCGTGACCTGGTCCCATAGACCGATAAGGAGGCAGTGGTCTAGCCACAAATTATGAAACCAGATGACTGCCCCATAACGGTTGTGTGCATGAGGACTAAGAAGACATCTAACCTGATCATGTAGTGTCATGTTGTCACAGTTGTTGAAGATTTGCTTACCTTATAAAGGGCTCATATGTTCAGTGTATTTCCAGCTCACCAACGTGAAAGGATCCGATCACTGGAGCCCTTGAAGGCCATGCTTGTTTCTGTATCTGAGCAGTGTGACAAGAGAATTCAAGAGATTTATGAGAAAGAAAAATATGAAGTAAAAACCCTAAAAATGGAAAAAGATAATCTCTTGAAAATGATTGATAACTTGAAAGATGAGAAGATCTCTTTACAGGCGCAGGTACATTTTATAGCTTAAGGCTCAGCTGATAAGTGTTCACAAAAAAAAAAAAGAAAAAATGTGTCATTTTCGAAATTCGAAATCATTGCGTTTTCAGGCAAATAGATTTACCACATAAATAAGTTGCTGAATAACATATCCAATGTGGGGAAAAATCATTTGTTCACTTCCAAGTGGTATAACCTTTTTACTTTTTTGGCTACAGAGCTGGTTTTGGCTTGTTTTTTTGCAGGAGATGTGCTATGCAACAGTATCATCCTGGAGTACATATGTTTTTTTGATCACTCTATATTGCATTTTTTTGTGGGATTAAATAGGTAATAAAATCATATTTTTTGCTGGATTTTTAAAAGGTTTTTTTACGCCATTCATTGTGAGGGTTCTATAATTATTTACTGTTATTCTACGGGTTGTTATGGATGCGGTGATACTATATAGGTGGGTTTGTGTTATTATTTAGACTTTTTAGCACATTATATGTCTTTTTATAAGTTATGGGGCTTATGGGCATTTTTATTGATTTTATTAATTTATTTGTTATTGAATAACTTTTTTTTTTTTACTCGTAACACCATGAGACCATGAACAAGCAATCATCTGGGGGCGATCGTGGGGCAGAGATCATAGAAAGGAAGTTTAAATGGGTTAAACACCTGCGATCAGAGCACACTCCGACAGTGGGTGTTACACTGGGATGACAACTGTTAGTTACATCCGGCACCCTGTGTATCCTGATGCCGGCCCAGCTCATATCCTGGCCTGGGCCGGCATCAGCTTAGGGTCCAATATATCAGACGCTGAACGTTAAAGCCCAGTGCTCTGCATCCGATATTTTGGACACAGAGCGCTAAGGGGTTAAGATTCTTAAAAGAAGTTGTCCAGGGATAAAAAAAAAAAAAAACAAAAAAACAATAAACCTAAAAAAAATAAATGAACCACTTCTACTCACATCCTGCAGTGCTCTAGTTCACTCATGAAGCGATTCACCACTGCTGGGTTCCTGCTTGTACACAGAGGCCGGTGGTGCCGTCCTGACCACTGCTGCGTGCCTGCTACAGCGGGAGTTTAAACAGTAGAAGGCAGCAAAGGGCGGGTGGCACCACTGGCCTTAGCATACAGAGACAATTACTGGGCGCTGCTGCAGGAGCACTGGAAGAAGCAAGTATAAAGAGTTTATTGGGGCACATTTCTAAGAATGGTGCAAACTACACTAATTGTGGCTTGCCTGTGTATAATGTAGGGTGTGCCAGATTAATTTCTGGTGCCCATTCTTCATGAATATGGCGCTCCCTGAACTGGCCCTTGCATGTTAAATCTGGTGCACGATCCGACTGAGCACCTGAACGCCCCTTAATTTGTTTAGCATGATGCCTAGTTTGTCTGTGTCCCAAAGGGATGCGTGTGACACATTTGTGGTGCAGACATTTCTTAAATACCTGTGCAAGCAGTTTGCAGTAGAAAGGACGTGCAGAGTCGGACAGAAAACTGGCGCAAAGCCCTTCGTAAATGTGCCCCATTGTATTTTAAGCCCTGTGTAGAAAATCTTTTTTTATCCTCGGAAAACACCTTAAAATAAGACGTGCCCCTTGTTCTGATCTACATGGATAGATGACACTGATTGGTGGATGTCATCTTTAAACTGCTTCTCTTTATCTGTTCCATAGTGGAGAATAGAGTGGAAGCACTTGGTAGTAGACCTGTCAAATCTCCTGGCGAGGGAGTTCATAACATGGCCATTAATTCTTTGCAATCTACTTCTACTTATGTATTTCTTTTATGACCGTGTTACTGCCCGCAGGTCTCCAAGCTGCAAGAAGAAATGGAAGACGTATACTTAAAGTACAGGAATGAGTGTGATGCTCGGAAACTTCTAATATCCGACATAAATGAACTGAAGCATCAACAAGAAGACTTAAGGCAATCCCAGGATCATAGTAAGTTCTAGCAAGCTCTGGAACATTACTTCATTGCCGTTTCATGTCAAATTTAACACCATGTCTGTAAATTACCCCTTTAAATCTGCAAATCAATCCATTATCCTATAGTATCACTATGTCTCTACAACATGTAACTATTAGTCTGTTTCTTCTACATTGTAGAAGAGCAGGGAGAAGACCCAGTGACTTTAGCCATAGCATTAAGGATGGCCCATAGTGATCTTGCCAAGACTCAAGTTGAACTCAATACATTAAAAGCGGACTATGGAGATGTGGTTCCCAGAAGAGACTTTGAAAAACAGGAAAAAACTCTTGCTGTGTGTGTTGAAAAGGCAAGTACATGTATATTGCAGTGCACTCCTGCATAGTCTTACTTATAAGAAAATGGTTGTCTGGGTTATCCCTTACCATTGTTCATTATTGGCGCAGACAGAACTTCTTCAGAAGGATCTCTCCCAGTTACAGAGAGAACACAAGTCACTTCTACAGATTAACCAACAAGTTGTACAGGAACGCGATTATCTCTCCAAGGATTTGGAGGACCTTCAGAGGAGCACAAGCCCTGGGCCGCTTTGGGAGAAATGTGTAGGTAAGGATAACCTCTATCATGCTTTTAAGGCCTATTTCTTTCTCGGTTAGATGTCAATGTTCACAAATCTTGGTTAAAACAGTAAGCAGGGGTGTACAGATGGTGGTCTCTCCTTGAAGCAGTGTCAGACCCCTGTAGTAAATGAGGATGGGAAGAAACATTACTAGGCACCTCATTGCTTGGAGGAGGCCCCTGCAGCTTTAGAGAGAAATTTATCTTAACAGAAACATAACATGTGTGGTAATAGTCACCCCTGTGATCAGCCTCTCCAAACACTGCAATCTTTTACTTCAGCACAGGGCTTTCCCTGGTGATGCAGCTCAGCCCCATACACTAGACTGAGACTGAGCTACTGACAACAGCCCTTTGAAGTGGACGTAGGACATTCTGTTATAGATGACCTCTCCTTGGTGATAAGAAAAAATAAGTCCTTATATATCCCTTTAAAGGCAACCTGTCAGCAGACACCTTTTTGAGCCTCCTCCATGTCCCACAGACAATAAATAGCTTATTCTCAAACTGTTTTTATAAAACTTCTGGCATTAGTGGTTAAAACAATACTTTATATCTAACTTTACCTGGCTCCCTGCCAGCTTGTGCCCTGTGTCCCTGGGGAGTGTTCAGCACAGAGCACAGTTCACCTCCCTTTTGCAAAATGCTCATCTGTGAGTTTAAAAAAAAAAAAAAACCTTCTCCTCCTAGTCACCTGGCAGCATGTCTCCTCTGTATCTGCAAGAGGGGGAAGCAGAGGTGGGGACAACTAGTGACTGAGAGGAGGAGGAGGGTTTTTTTTTTTTTAAACTCACAGATGAGCATTTGAGGGAAAAGGAAGGGGACTCTGCTGTAAGCTCAACACTCCCCAGGGACACAGGAGCCAGGTAACCTTTAATATTTAAGTTATTGTTTTAACCATTAATGCCAGAAGTTTTATAAAAACTGGGGATAGCTATTTATTGTGGCACCCAGAGCTGATGATTGTTGCATGCTCTGGGTGTTGGCCTCCACGTATCCATATAAATATGTATGCGCTATATAAAGGAAAATTGAATCAGAAACCTTACTTGTGGTAATTTTCTGCAGATATCTTTCCTGAAATTTTTCAACGATGGTCCAAGTTATCCGATGGAAAGACCAGTGGTCAGCTGGTAGACGTGCTACTGACAGAACTGGGGAAAAGAATTCTCAAAGACAAGGATTTCTTTCCAGGCATGGTAGGACTTTTCCTGTGACAGATTTAAAAATCTGTTATTTGGTCCTTAGCCGTGTCATCTGACCACAATAACATGGAGACTGTCCTAGGAATGAACATGAACGGCTTCCTGTTCACACTGTATCTGTAGGTCACTTGACACAGCTGAGGAGCACAGGCACAGTTGAGCATAAGACCTTTATATATTTATAATGTTTTTAGATCACACTGGATGATGGATCACAATGGGGTTTATACCTATTAATCCCTGTTTTTATTGCGATTACAACAATATTTTTACATACTGCATTTCTTTTACACTTTGATACTGATTGTTATTTCTAGGGAACTGGGGATAATGTCCCCATCCATCTGCGCCATGAAGGACCAGTGAAAAATCTAAAATTAAGCCTAAGAGAAATGTACAGTATAATAAAGAACATTTGGAAAGAGAAATTTGCAGCTGATCAGCAGGTAAAATAAGTATAGATGCTATTGCCAGTGATGTACACTCACCGGCCACTTTATTAGGTACACCATGCTAGTAACGGGTTGGACCCCCTTTTGCCTTCAGAACTACCTCAATTCTTCGTGGCATAGATTCAACAAGGTGCTGGAAGCATTCCTCAGAGATTTTGGTCCATATTGACATGATGGCATCACACAGTTGCCGCAGATTTGTCGGCTGCACATCCATGATTCCAATCTCCCGTTCCACCACATCCCAAAGATGCTCTATTGGATTGAGATCTGGTGACTGTGGAGGCCATTTGAGTACAGTGAACTCATTGTCATGCTCAAGAAACCAGTCTGAGATGATTCCAGCTTTATTACATGGCGCATTATCCTGCTGAAAGTAGCCATCAGATGTTGTGTACATTGTGGTCATAAAGGGATGGACATGGTCAGCAACAATACTCAGGTAGGCTGTGGCGTTGCAACGATGCTCAATTGGCCCAAAGAGTGCCAAGAAAATATTCCCCACACCATGACACCACCACCACCAGCCTGAACCGTTGATACAAGGCAGGATGGATCCATTCTTTCATGTTGTTGACGCCAAATTTTGACCCTACCATCCGAATGTCGCAGCAGAAATCGAGACTCGTCAGACCAGGCAACGTTTTTCCAATCTTCTACTGTCCAATTTCGATGAGCTTGTGCAAATTGTAGCCTGTTTCCTGTTCTTAGCTGAAAGGAGTGGCACCCAGTGTGGTCTTCTGCTGCTGTAGCCCATCTGCCTCAAAGTTTGACGTACTGTGCGTTCAGAGATGCTCTTCTGCCTACCTTGGTTGTAACGGGTGGTGATTTGAGTCACGGTTGCCTTTCTATCAGCTCGAACCAGTCTGCCCTTTCTCCTCTGACCTCTGGTATCAACAAGACATTTCCGCCCACAGAACTGCCGCTCACTGGATGTTTTTTTCTTTTTCGGACCATTCTCTGTAAACCCTAGAGATGGTTGTGTGTGAAAATCCCAGTAGATCAGCAGTTTCTGAAATACTCAGACCAGCCCTTCTGGCACCAACAACCATGCCACGTTCAAAGGCACTCAAATCACCTTTCTTCCCCATACTGATGCTCGGTTTGAACTGCAGGAGATTGTCTTGACCATGTCTACATGCCTAAATGCATGTAGTTGCCGCCATGTGATTGGCTGATTAGAAATTAAGTGTTAACGAGCAGTTGGACAAGGTGTACCTAATAAAGTGGCCGGTGAGTGTATTTACCTCACAAGGAACAACCTATGAATGATTTTATGTAATTTTTATCACTTTAAAGCCATGTTAAACTCTTAGAAGCTGTAATATTTTGTACTGAACAGACACCCTATTGCAATGTGTAAACCTAAGATTCATATATTTATTGTAGAAGGGGAGACAATTATCTCTGTCCGAGTTTTTGATAACCTATCTACAAAAGAAGTTTGGAGAGGCTTCAGTTGAATGGTCATACACTTTGCATGAGACATGCCGGATTCAATTGATGAATGAGCAAATTCATTCCTTTTATAAAGTCCTTATGGCTGAGGTGAGTGGCATCTTACTAACACTTTTTTCAGCTTAGACACCAGTTCCATTCTGGTTACTTGGCAGAAGAGGGTATGTGTTTAATAGTGAGACTAGATCCATCTTGTACTGCACCTGAGGTACCAGGGTCATTATTGGACTGTCTGGTTTAACTTTTGGCACAATTTGCTTAGTAAACGTCCTTAGGACATCTAATAATAATAATAATAATAAGTCAAGATAAAAGATATTTTCTAATCCCCACTAGAAGTGCAAATCACTGTATTTATTGTGCTCCACCACTAGGTGTCTCCCTTACCTCTTTCTTCAGTCTGCTAGCTGTAGGTAGTAGCGGAGGCATTAAAGAGGACCTTTCACTACCTTACTTATATGGAGATTATCATACTCTAGGGCAGTGGTGGCAAACCTATCGCACGAGTGCTAGAGGTGGCACTCGGAGCCCTTTCTGTGGGCACTCAGGCCATTGTCCAAATTTCATCAAATCCCCCAAATCTTCCTGCAGCCTCAAGCAACTTAAAAGATACTGCTCTCAGAGCTATTTTAAAGCGACATTTCATTGGCTGTTTGAAGGTGTGGACAGTGCTGCATTGTCTTTGGAGGTTCTCCTGCTGGACCCACCATTCTTCCTGGAGAGAAGCTACAATGATGGTCTGAATTTGCTCTCCTTCTTTCAACTCTATTGGTGGCCTTAAGAGAGCCAATACAATTGAATGATGTTGAAGAACAGGTAGCAATAAGTTACTGCTTGAAATGCCATGTTGGAACTTCATGGTAAATAAGTGGATTCTGGTTGTAGTTTGGGCACTCAGTCTCTAAAAGGTTCGCCATCACTGCTCTAGGGGCTGCTACCCGCATTCAGGGATACTTAGAATTTTCCTTCTAGCTCCCGCGGCTGTGGAATTATTAGTTCTGAGATCTGACCATTATAATCTGTGTTTGGTTAGAGAGGTGGGGCTGGGGGCGTGTGTTATGCTAATGTAATTCCCCTATGTGCATCTAAGGCTATATTCACACGAACATAAGGGGGACGTATATACATCCCTCATACATCGCAATGGCCTCACAGCACCCTACCGTTATGTCCTATCCTTCTCCGGAATACGGTGCCGTGCGCCATATATTCCTATGGAGAGGGGGTGGGAGTGAGCGGCGCTTACCCCCCTCCTCCTCTCCCCGGCTCTGCCGTTTGCCCACCGTACTACGCGCAACGGCTGTGTGAATATGTTCACACACATTCTAATATTCTGTTGACATTGCATTTACATAGTGTTTACAAAATGCTATTTTACACACATTGTAAACATGCATGCAATGTAAATGCTATGGAAACACTTTGTAAATGTTAGTGCAATTGAGACATCAACACATACAACACAGAAGCGTAAATGCAATGCAAACAAGATATAAATGCAAATGGCATGCAAGTGTAAATGCAACCGTGATGGCACGGAAGTGTGCAAGCGCCGTTTACATAAACATAAAAACGAGCCAAACTCGATATTAACGCAAATGCCACGTAAGCGTAAGTGACACAAAGGCAAATACACAAAAACAAAAGTTTAAACATGAAGCAAACTCAACATAAACGGAAAATCTGCGTATGCATAAATGCACCTCAAAATCTGCATAAGTGTAAAGGTGCCACAAATGGGGCGTACGCATAAATGCAACGCCAATGTTAATGTGAGGCAAACATCATGTAGGTGGAAGCGTGACGCAAATGCCACATAACCAGAAACGCAATGGCATGTAAGCGAAAAAGTGTAGCAAAAACATGGGCCGTTTAAACGAGAACACAGAATATTAGCAGAATGAGTGTGATAGACTTTAGATGAACAAAGAAAAAACCTCACAGCTCAATATTCAGTGACATTGCCTGCCACTGATTGGACAGTATGAGAGATTAGCATAACACATGCCTTCAGCTCCAGCCCCGGCTCCTCAACTCTCTGACCAAACAAAGATTACAATGGTCAGAAACTGGGAATGATATCTCCGCAACCGTGGGGGCTAGGAGGAAAATTCCAAGTGCCCCTGAATCTGTATAACAGCCCCTGGTATGATAATCTACTACATGTGTGATGTGGTGAAAGGTCCTCTTTAAATCAGATTATAGGAAGCGGCGGCTCAGCTTCTATAATCACCAGCACCCCTTTATAGTGCACTATCACCTCTACTATAATCCCTTTCATTTACTTACAGCCACTACTTTCCTGAGCGTTGCTGCATTGCCCACAGTTCTTGCACGTTTAATGCTATAGACAGCAGTATGAATCCAGGTACCTGCACTGAATAAGCATTTTCAGCAAGAGAGATAGGAGAGGTACATGCCACCCAATGCAACCAAAACAGCTAAGAATCAAGCCAAAACTTTTTATTTATTTGTTATAAACTACACTTTTAAGGGGTTTTCTAGCTCATTAAAGTAGTCTGTAGTTGCCTTTCTCTGACGCCAATCAGATTGGAAGGCCAGAAACGCCATTCCGTTATCAGCAAGCGTTCTCCTCAAACTTGTGTATAGATGGGCTCTTTACTTCCAAGACTTTCCATCTTATTTATGTATTAGTAGAATTATGTAATTTTACAGATTGATGAAGACTTATATTATGCTTGGTTTCATGGACATAAACAATTCCTGAAGGAGCTTACCACCGCTGACAGCGCAAATGTTGGTTCGTTGACACAGGAGCAGTTCCGGTATGGTACTTCTAAGTGCACTGTGTGCCAGTCTCCCTACAACATGGTATACCAAGAGGCTACAGCATGCACCCGCATGAATTTTATGACAGGTCCTTGCTAGCATAGAATTTCGTTATAACCTGTACCAGGAACAGGCTATAGTAAATTTGCCATCCACCCACTGTCCTGCCTAGGGTGCAATTGCTTTACTGCCTGTAGGATCCCTACTGATTCTAAACCAGATAGTAGGCTCTAATCATACACCAATACATTTTAAAATAAGAAACCTCTAACTGATGTTCCCACCCTGTGCATAGGTAATAGTAACCACATATACCCCTTACACATTAGATGGTCAGCCAATATTGTGTATGGCCAGCTCTGGAAAATCAAGGCATCATTCCATTTACAGGGATTTTGTCTCTACATTTATCCTAGTGCCTAGAGGAAGTCTTTTTGTTAGGTTAGCTCTCCAAACCCACAACACAATCATAGAGGTAGGTCCCTCCTCAGCAATGAAAATGTATTGTGTGAAGAAGTCCTACACCCACACTGTAGTAACTGCTCGGCAGTGTTCACATTGTTTTCAGCTTAGCCTCGTTCTCCTTTTACTTTTCCACAGGCTTCTTCTCCAAAAAGTCTATCCATCAAAAAGTTCAGATGAAATTCAGGAACTTTTGGTCACAGCAGACTCTCAGCTGAAGCCAGAGGATGACAATATTCATTACAAATCCTTGTTCCAAGAGGTAAATCTTAGTTTTCACTATGCCCGTCTTACACTGGTTTTCTACATCTACATTCTATGCTGTCAATGCATGTAACAGTATATACTATTCATTTAAATCACATACATTATGACACTGCTTGTTCATGTTTTATAAATAGGATGAAGAGGGAAATGCAAGTCCTTTCATTGTGATTCTAAGAAATCAGTTCTCTGCAGAGAGGAAGCAATATCTGAAGCAGCTGAAAGACAAACTTGGAGACAAGTGAGTGATTATATATCATAAA
Organism: Engystomops pustulosus; assembly: GCF_040894005.1. Classification (NCBI taxonomy): domain Eukaryota; kingdom Metazoa; phylum Chordata; class Amphibia; order Anura; family Leptodactylidae; genus Engystomops; species Engystomops pustulosus. The sequence continues at coordinate 113,710,693 of NC_092417.1, forward strand.
GATTACACGACGTGTGCTGGAATATTACACAGGGCAGACCATCACTCATGACACGTCTCCTGGTAAACATTTTGATTTCTTACAATTTAACAAATATTGTAGAAAAACTGTACATGACACAGTGGAGATGCGGTGCATATGAAACAATACAAGAACACTACATATAACCATCTGTGGATGCTGAGAGTTGTAGTTTTGCTTCATTGAAAAGCCATGTACATGGTTATTTGCCATTTAAGTATATCTGCTTTCTTTCAGTTATGTTAAACCTGAAGAACTGAAAGCTGCATTTTTGTCTGTGGATCCGGTCATTGATGACAAGACACTGGACAGATATCTATCTCGAGCCTTTCAGGTCACCAAGGAACAACTTGATGTGGCAAAGCCATTGACTCTTAAGCAGATATTTCACAATTTGGATGCAGTTAACATAAGGAAAACTGGACCTGCAGCCCAAATGTAAAAATCATGTTGAAACAAACCAATAATATATTATATATATATACACATATATACCCCAGACTGGGGTCTTCTACCTGCACACTGCAGCTGGAGCATGGCTCCAGGAGACCCCAGTACATCATACATTAAAAGAAATGTAACCCCTTATCTCCGCACCTGTTATTCACGTTAATCACCATGGCTTTTTTTTTCATAAATAACTTGTATAAACTACTGATAATAATATTTCTTTATTTATATAGTGCCTACAGATTACGCAGCGCTGCACAGAGCTTGCCAATCCAGTAGTGTTCTGCACAATGTTGGGTTTCATATATCGTACTGGGCAACTTTTATTAAATCTTTTTGTGCAGTTTAAAAAAAAAAAAAAAAAAAGCTATTACGTTTTTCTTATGAAAATATACTGGCTTTATTGTTAAACTTAAATAAGATACTATTTTTCTCTGGGTCAATTCGCACTCAGAAATACGAAATTTATATTTGGTATACAGTCATGGCCATAAGTTTTGAGAATGACACAAATATTATATTTTCACACGATCTGTTGCCCTCAGGTTTTTATATGTGTTTGTCAGATGTTTTTATCACATACAGAAATACAAGTGCAATCATATTATGAGTAACATAACAGCTTTTATTAACAGTTAGAATGAGTTACTGCAGCAAGTCAATATTTGCAGTGTTGCCCCTTCTTCTTCAGGACCTCTGCAATTCTCCCTGGCAGCTCTCAGTCAACTTCTGGACCAAATCCTGATTGATAGCAGTCCATTCCTGCACAATCAATGCTTGCATTTTGTCACAATTTGTTGGTTTTTGTTTGTTCACCCGTCTTTTGATAATTGACCACAAGTTCTCAATAGGATTAAGATCTGGGGAGTTTCCAGGCCATGGACACAAAATCTCTATGTTTTGTTCCCTGAGCCATTTAGTTCTCACCTTTGCTTTATGGCAAGGTGCTCCATCATGCTGGAAAATGCATTGTTGATCACCAAACTGCTCTTGGACGGTTGGGAGAAGTTGCTCTTGGAGGACATCCTGGTCCCATTCTTTATTCATGGATGTGTTTTTAGGTAAGACTGTGAGAGATGACGATTCCCTTGGTTGAGAAGCAACCCCACACATGAATGGTTGCAGGATGCTTCACAGTTGGCATGAGACAAGACTGGTGGTATCACTCACCTTGTCTTCTCCGAACAAGCTGTTTTCCAGATATTCCAAACAATCGTAAAGGGGATTCATCAGAGAAAATGACTTTACCCCAGTCCTCAGCAGTCCACTCCCTGTACCTTTTGCAGAATATCAGTCTGTTCCTGATGTTTTTTCTGGAGAGAAGTGGCTTCTTTGCTCCCCTCCTTGACACCAGGCCTTGCTCCAAGAGTCTCCGCCTCACAGTTCGTGCAGATGCACTCACACCTGTCTTCTACCACTCCTGAGCAAGCTCTGCACTACTGGTAGCCCGATCCCAAGCTGAAACACTTAAGAGACGGTCCTGGCACTTGCTGGTCCTTCTTGGGCACCCTGGAACCTTTTTGGCAACAATGGAACCTCTCTCCTTGAATTCCTTGATGATGTGATAGATAGTTGACTGAGGTGCAATCTTTCTAGCTGCAATATTCTTCCCTGTTTGATGACTGCACATGTTTCTTTAGAGATAACCATGGTTAACAGAAGAGAAACAATGATGCCAAGCACCAGCCTCCTTTTAAAGTGTCCAGTGGTGTGATTCTTACTTAATCATGACAGATTGACACCTGTGTTACTGGAGCAATCACTGAAACGGTGTTAGCTGCTCCTTTTAAGGCAGGCCTGCAATGACGTTGAAATGTGTTCATTTTCTAATCAAATATTGACTTTGCAAATAGTTGCTGTTAAGCTGATCACTCTGCATATACTCCAGAATGTTATAAAAATTGCCATTATAAAACCTGATGCAGTAGACTTTGTAAAAATTAACATTTTTATCATTCTCAAAACTTTTGGCCATGACTGTACTGTATTACCAAACTTTACATATAGATTTTTTTTTCTACTTTTCTTTATCACATGTGATTGTTTGATCTTATATAATGCACTACCTATGTAGTGGCCTAATAGAGAAGAGTTAACAGAAGCAGCCTTGGGATACTTGAGTCGACCCCAAGCTGCGATGCTACACCATTGGCAACAAGTGAACGCGGCTTCTGGGGTGGGGCGGGATCGGACTGATGGGTGAAGAGGGAGCTCACTATCTCTGCAGCTCCATAGGCAACGTGGTCTATGTTTGACACTTGAAGTTTTTCTCAATCTGGGGCTTCAGTGCCGGAACTTGGCTGTGGTAACTTCTTGTGATGGTGCAATGTACAAAGGCGATATGGAGGTTTTAACCCCTTCCCGTCGCGGCCCTTTTTTCGATTTTGCGTTTTCATTTTTCACTCCCCACATTCAAAAATCTGTAACTTTATTGTTTTTCCATGTACAGAGCTGTGTGATGGCTTATTTTCTGCGTAACAAATTACACTTCAAAATGGTGGTATTTAATATTTCATGCCGTGTACCGGGAAAAAAATTCCAAATGCAGTGAAATTGGTAAAAAAACGCATTTGTGCCGTATTCTTGTGGGCTTGGATTTTACGGATTTCACTGTGCACCCCAAATGACATGTCTACTTTATTCTTTGGGTCAGTACGATTACGGGGACACCAAATATGTATAGGTTTTATAATGTTTTCATATATTTAAAAAAATTAAAACCTCCTGTACAAAATTTTTTTGGGGGATTTTGCCATCTTCTGGGGCTAATAACTTTTTCATACTTTGGTGTATGGAGCTGTGGGTGGTGTAGTTTTTTGTGGATTTTGATGACGTTTACAATGTTATTTTTAGGACTGTACGACCTTTTGATCACTTTTTAGATAATTTAAAAAAAAATTTTAAATGGCAAAAAAGTGCCATTTTCTACTTTGGGCGCAATTTTCCATTACGGGGTTAAACGCAGTGAAAAACCGTTATCATATTTTGATAGATCGGGCATTTTCGGACGCGGCAATACCTAATGTGTTTATGATTTTTACTGTTTATTTATATTTATATCAATTCTAGGGAAAGGGGGGTGATTTGAATTTTTTTTTTATTATAATTTTTTTATTTTTATTTTTACTATTTTTCAGACTCCCTAGGGTACTTTACCCCTAGGTTGTCTGATCGATCCTATCATATACTGCCATACTACAGTATGGCAGTATATGGGGATTTTACTACTCATACATTACCATGTGCTGACAGCACATGGTAATGAATGGGTTAACCCGAAGTAGCTTCGGGTCTTCGTGAGACCCGAAGTTACCATGGTGACGGATCGCCGCTCCCGATGACGTCACGGGGAGCGTCGATCCATCTTTTTGCAGCCGCCAGCACCTTTGCCGGCGGCGATCAGCGGTAAAACACCCGCGATCGGTGCCGGCACCGATCGCGGGTGTTACCGGTAAGCCTTTGCTGCAATATGCAGCAAAGACTTACCGGCCATGGAGAGGGCTCGGCCCGCGAGCCCTCTCCATGTACCGGGACCCGACATGTGACGTACTATTACGTCACATGTCGGTAAGGGGTTAAAGATTTACCACAACAATTCTTTTATGGGATTTGAGAAGAGTAGAAGAAAAATTACTTTTTTTGGAAGGGGGACAGAGCATCACATGGGAAGGCACGTACACACTTCCCGTCACATATAGCAGGTAGACGTGTGAATGGCATGGCATGCTCTGTACTCTTCCATACAAAGTCTCATCATACAGCCATGTGGCTTAATCACTATGATACTTGGAACATGAGAAGTGTTCTGCCCTTACTCTGCAGAACCCACCTCACAAAAATGGATTGGAATCCAAAGTATAAAATGATTTTCTTATAATAAAAACAATACAAGATTCTCAAATATTTGCACTTTTAATAGAAGGGACACAATTGGAAATATTACATTAAATAAATCTTTAACACTTTACACTGGACTATTTACAATGTAATGAGACACAGGCATGAGGTCACATTTTTGGGACTACCTGGTTTCCACTCCTTGCACATGGAATAAGAAGTTTTCTATATTCCAATGGTAAATGCTTTTCTATGAGAACATTAAGAGAAGTTGTATCCGTCACCAAACGTTGCCTGCAAGTAGAAAACAACCGGCAGTCAGTATGTTAACCATACACATTATATAGGTCATAAAACCTTCATTACTAACATAGGCCCCTTTCAAACAAACATGATTTCTGTGCCGTATAAATCCGTATATATGTTACAGTATATACAGATGCAAAATCTATCTCTACCATATCCGTAAAAATTACGGTGGGCTGACAAATGATGGCTGGCTGACAGAATGCACCTGGTCTGGTCTCCCTGGATATTGTACATATGTACGGCAGCAGAACTGTATGCATCACATATTTTAAACAGTCCAATTGACGTCTATGGGGCGTACGGAATGGAAATACTGGAGAAAATAGGACATGCTCTATTTTTCGCTCACAGTATGGTCGACAATTCAGCCCTTTACATGGATGCCCGCATTGCCCATTGAAATGAATGTGGCTATATGCTAGCCATATAAAACGGTATGGTATGGGTATTGGCAGCACGGTGGCTTAGTGGTTAGCACCTCAGCTTAGCAGCTCCCGGGGACCTGGGTTCAAGTCCCAGGGACAACGACTGCAAAGAGTTTGTATGTTCTCTCCGGGTTTGCATGGGTTTCCTCCAAGACCTCCGGTTTCCTCCCACACTCCAAAAACATACTGGCAGGTTGATCAGATTGTGAGCCCCATTGGGGGCAGGGACCAATTTGGCAAATTCTGTGCAGTGCTGCGTAATCTGTGTGCACTATATAAATAAAGGAATTATTAACTAGCATACGGCTATTTTCCTACGTTCATGTGAAAGAGACCATAGGCTGAAATAAAGCAATGGATCCTATTGTCAGGTAATCTGGACAGATCATATATAAGGCTATCTACAGGATATGAGAAAAAGGTTGGGAAATACATATCAGATCAAAAACCTAAAAATAAACATGTCAAAAATCTATCCTGGAGGGGGACAACTTAAAAATCTTAAATGGGAACCCCCATTTTTTTATTTCAGAAATGTGTGGCAAAAATTTGAAAAAGGGGATATTTCGATAAATACACATCAGATCCAAAAATAGATGTATGCAATATTTTCTAAAGGCTGTTTAATGTTACCAGATGTGAGCACTTTAAGGAGTTGTACGACTGTTATAAAAATGTACCTGCTGGGCTGGGGAAAAAAATAAACTCGTATTCACTTCCCCTCGGTGTGCTGCACCTTCCCAGCGGCCTAGCATGCCCACCCATTCCCTGTACCTGCACTGTTGAGTGGGCGCGCCAGGCCGCCCAGAATTGACGGAGCAGAGCTTCCGTGCCCTGTAAACAAACAGGCAAGGCTTTGATGGTCCACGGCACAGCACACCGGGGGGAGGTGAATATGATTTTTTTTTAATCAGATATTTCTTTAATCTTTTTCAAATTTTACACATAAGCATACAAATAAAAAAGAAAAAACTATAGCGGCTGCAGTAGTAATATTAGCCATTATCATGTGGAAAATGGAAGTCCTGAATAGCTATGGGAGGGCTGAGAGTAAGAACCTCACCCATCCACCAAGGACTGACAGCTACAAACAGTAGCCGCCTCTCTCCTACGGTTAGGACCCCCTCCATAAATGATATCCTGCCCAGCATGGTAAGGATTGTGCTAGGCTTGCTTTACACTACCTTTGTTCTTCTTCATTATAAAAATAGAACAATGAAAGCGATGGAAGAAGGACCTAAAAGTCTCATTGACCTCAAATTTGCTAATGGGGCTGCCATGGCAATGCCATCTAAGGGGCTGGACCCAAACAGGTAAATGATCAGATATAGTACACAGGAGTACAAAAATAGTGAAGAGGCAGCGGATTCACTCCTAAACAGGACAGATTCTTTTTAACCCCTTAGTATTCCATCTGTTTTCCGCCTTAAAAGGGGTTGGCCACTTTACCTCATGTTTTTTGTAATGTGTGTGAGAGTTCGGGGAGCATGATATTAGGTAATTAACCAACATGCATCTATTAAAACCTTTGCTCCACTTTCTTGATACGTAAAGTGAAGCCTCCCGTCTTTTACCTCATCAACCAAACATTCCTGTCCATAAAATGGCTGCAGATGGAGGGTCATGTGATCTCTAACTGGCGATTGTTCATGGACAAATAGAGATCACATGACCCTCTATCTGCAGCCATTTTATGGACAGGAATCTCTGGCTGATAAGGTAAACGACACAAGGTTTCATTTTACATATCAAGAAAGCTTTTAATAAATTTATAATGGTAAATTACCTAATATCCTGCCCCCCGTACTTACACACACTACAAAAATCATGAGGTAAAAGTGGCCAACCCCATCACCATAGCAGTATTTGGGTTTCATATTTTCTACCAATGAATTTTGTGTTACCCTTTTGTACAAAACAAATCTCAGTGATAAAGTAACAAGGCAGCTGTGCTGTCTATAGCCATACATACAAACTAAACCTACTGGACAAATTATTTGAGTCTCTCGGTAAATACAATAGGCAGAAAAGAATAAGTTGACACAGGTGTACATGTCCTTTAACCCCTTTGGGATTTCAGCTTAACTAGAAATGTATTCCCCCCCTCCTGTAAGATCTCATTTTTAAAGCCCAACATGACCAATCTTATTCAGGGGTAATTCACCTTCTCATAAGAAGCTCCATGTCAGCTCGGGTTATGGTTTTCCTTTTGGCATGAGCAGTGTATGAAGACAGATCCTCTGCCAGCTGGTCCACATATCTATCTAAACTGTAGGGAAGAAAAATAGAACACAACATGGAAAACTTAATAAGTATAACAGTTTTGTGAAATAAATTATATGTAGGAGATTTTACATCATAAAAAAAGTTACTGTATATAACAGTGATGGCGAACCTTTTAGAGACCGAGTGCCCAAACAACAACCAAAATCCGTGAAGTGCCAACCCATCTTTTAATTGAATCGGCTGCCTGAGGCCACCAATACAGTTGAAAGAAGGAGGGAAAATTCTGACTATAATTGTAGCTTCTCTCCAGGGTCTCTCTGTACAGGAAGAATGATGGGTCCAACAGGATGACCTCCAAAGATCTTCTGTCAAAACCTTTTCATTTTTCCCGCAGTTCCAAACAGTCAATGAAGTGGTCGCTTTAAAATAGTACTGAGAGCAGTTGCCTGGGACTGCAGGAAGATTCAGTGGATTTGGTCCTGTTTGGTGAACTCTGTCCTGGGGTGATGGCCTGAGTCCCCACAGAAAGGGCTCTGAGTGCCACCTCTGGCACCTGTGCCATAGGTTCGCCACCACTGGTATATAAGAATAAGCCGAGGGTTGAACCCCTAAATGACCCAAAAGTCCTTTTGTTAGTTTTCATTTTTCACTCCCCACCTTCCAAAAATCTATAACTTTTTTATGTTTCCATGTAAAGAGCTGTGTGAGGGTTTGTTTTCTGCGTAACAAATTGCACTTCAGTGTGACAGTAATTAACCCCTTCCCAATGCGCGCCATAGTAGTACGGCGCACGGTAGTTGTCAGATCATGTATGTAACCAGCACTATAAAGAATGGGTGTGAGCTGCATATTGCAGCTGACACCCTGCTGTAACACCTGCGACCAGTGATTCTTCCGATCGTGGGTGTTAACCCCTTACACGCTGTGGTCAAGCATGACCGTGGTTTGTAAGGGGCTTCTGAAGTGGATCAAAGCGACCTATCACTTAAAAAAAAAAAGTTTTAAAACTGTTTAAAAAAAAAAATTAAAAAAAAATAATGAAATAAAGTGAAAGTCCCCCAAAAAAATGTTCTAAAAAGAGATCCAAAAAAACTACAAGCATTAAAATAGTACCACTAAAAAGAACTTGTCAGGCAAAAAATAAGGCCAATACCAAAGCTATGCCCCTGAAAAAATGGTGTTACTAAAACAAAAGCGAATTCTTTTTTATTCTAGTTTTTCTTCAGCTAAATTTCTACTCACATTAAAGAGTTAATAAAATCTTATCAATAAGCTAAAGGCCCACTAAAATGAAGTGATTTTTAAAGTGCATCTTGTCTCACAAAACATTAAACCCTTATTTGTCCAAATTGCCAAAATAAATAAATAAATATTGTATAGGCTTTCAACTCAGAAGAGAATCTGTTCCAAAAGGGAGGTTAGGAAGGACACTATATACTACTACGAGACCTGTGAGATCTCCAGAGTGACAAAATTTTGGTCCCCTGGTATATACACTTCCTTATACGCAACACATTCACAATTCACGTCCAACCTTTGTTGTGAGTACATTTTGGTAAAAGGAATTACTGTAACAACTGTTAGGTCAAATTGCTCCCTATTCCCCTTGATTATTTCTTGATGGGTGTAGTTTGCAAACTAGGGGCACTTGTTGGTTTTAAGAAATCTATTTCCCCTCCTAGCCTCTGGATTTGTTAGCACATCCTTTGTAATTCTCCAAGTTCAGCCTGAAATACACATGGTGCTTTATCACTGCGGAGTCCTGCTGTATTTTCTGGCTAGTGTTTTGGATCACATGTTGAGTCACATTTTTGGGGGTTATTTCATTTCTTATTCCTTGTGGCTTAGAAACATTAGGGGTAAAAGTGATTTTTATGGGAAAATTGAATGAATATATTGTTAAATAAAATTACATTTCTGTAATTTTACTTCCATTTATTTTTCACCCTCATGAAACACTCATAGGGTTAAACTTCCCAAAGGCTGTTTTAAATATTTTGAGGGGTGAAGTTAAAAAATGGTGGCTTTGCCAGTGGTGATCAATGATGGGTCAACACCCGCTAGCACCGATAGCGGGTGTTTGCTGCAATATGCTTGCAGTGCTTCTCTCCTGTTCCTCCTTGCCCTCCTACGGCCCGCTCCACATCTCCCGGTGTCCTGGCCTGTCTCCTGAGTGTAGTGTCCAGAGGCTGGAAGCGCTGACAGACACAGCAAACCTTCTGGCCACAGCTCGCATTGCTGTGCCATCCTGGATGAGCTGTACTGCCTGAGCCACTTGTGTAGGTTGCTGAGGCATTGTATGGAGATCATAAAGGAACGTGGTGGCCAAACACAATACTCGGCCTCATTTTGTCTTGTTTTACGGACAATACATCAAAAGTTGAATTAGCCTGTAGTGTGTTTTCCCACTTTAATTTTGGGGGTAACCCCAAATCCAGGCCCTCCATTGGTTAATAAATTTGAATCACAAAAAATCATCAATGTACAGAACAAAGTATTCAATCAGAATATTTCATTCATTCAGATGTAGGATGTGTCATGAGTGTTCCCTTTATTTTTTGAGCGATATAGTTTCCTGATGGTAGATTTCTTTTAAAACACAGCGAAACCTGCCTCCAAAGGGCTTCCCGGGAATAAAGAATGTCTAAACTTGGTTGGGGAGGGGGGCTGTATAAAAAAAAACAGCACATACTCATCTCTTTACATCCATGGATTCTCCCATACCCGCCGCGCTCCGTTGTATGGAGAGGCTAGAGGTGATGTCAGGACCACAGTGGGACATCAGCGGCCTGTGTAAGTAGCCGTGGTACTTTCTGAATAAAACACATGCAGCTTACCATTTTTCTACATCTGCCAGGGCTTCCTTTGCAACTCGCACTTTAGCATGATGGTTGAATATCTGCTTTACTTGGCTGCTGGTAAACACAGATGCTGGTTTCTTAGGTTTGGGTTTTGTGCTTTTTGTCCTCTGGATCTTCTTATTTATAGCAAGTTTATCTGTGCTTCTAAAAAACATTACAAATAAATATGTCTCAAAGCAAAGAAAAGTTATTTCTCAAACTAGATCAGCCTTCACAGAACTACCAAAGAGTTGAGAATACAGTATGTACTGCAGAGTTTACACCAGGACACGAGCATTGATGCTTTCCAATAAACTGTTTGGCCTGTGCAGTAGAAAACAGGCATATGTAGAAAACCTTATAAAGCCAGATACCCCAGCATCACACACACAACCCAGGGCTATGGAGTCAGTAAGCCAAACTTCCTTTTTTCCTGGTCACTCTAGCGGTGCTGAGATAAATGCACCAATTGCTTCCAAGTACTTTATTTCTTCTGATCTGTAGCATAGAAGCTTCACTACTCAGCATGTAAAGTGCAGCCAAATTAATTCATCTCAGATAAAAGCCTGGAACATGGCTGCTCAACCCGCGGCCCAAGCCTCGAGTTGCGTCCAGTACTTGGTTATAGTCAGAGTCAAAATGATCGATTTCATAATTAACGTAATCGTTTATTGGCGCATGAGCCTGGACAGCAGTGAGTACGGCTGCTCCATATTCTTTCCTGCTGATCTGTGTTCAGACTCCCGATGCTGGTTGAATGCACCGGTGTCAGGATCCAGAGGAAGAGAGGACCCAGGAGTAGTGCTGTAAGTACTTGTGAGCTGTACTGTACTGCTCCCGGTTCCTATCCTTCTTCTGGCGCAGTTCTTCTCTGGGTACTGATGCCGGCACATACACCCAGTGGGGATAAAAAGAAGTGTGGTGTAGGGAAGAGAATAGGAGCCAGGAAAGGGTGGTTTCCAGTGGTGTTAGTCTTCTATGTTGGGGGTGTCTTCCAGTGTTATTAGCCTGCTATGGGGAAGGGGGGTCTCCAGTGTTGATAGTCTGCTATGGGGAGGGCATCTCCAGTATTATTATCTGCTCTGGGGTACCCACTATCAGGGTCTGCTCTGAATGCAGTATTTGGTTGCTTGGGTGGCATTTATAATTTCTGGGATGGCAATTTGCATTGTACTGTAGCTTTTGGTGCATCTAGGGTGCTGGTAACTGATGCGGCCCCTTTGAAGTTGAGCAGCATGACAATGCAGCACGTGGGCCAATAAATTGTGTTCCTCCATGGCCTAAATCATTCGATCAGGAATAGAACAGACATTTAAAGAAAATGTCATCATTTTAATAATTTGTTATATACAGTATTTGTGGAGTTCGAGTCGGGTCCCTTTTATCATGACTGTGACAAAAAAAAATGGTCACAAACTCCGTCCGATTCCACAGACCTGACGAACTAGACTCAGTGACCCTCAAGAATAGGAATCAGTTTCCCGCCGCAGTTTGCTGCAAACCTGTCAATCCACCCTTCACAAACCCTATTAAACCCTCCCTATAATCATTAAGAATATAAGTGCAAGGAAAACATCAGCAGGGAAGAATTCCATGACTGTTCCTCCATCATATACTTGATGATCCTACAACCCGTAGAGGGTAAAGTAGACCTAGAATGGTCTGCATTGAGTGCTTTATAAGTGGTTCATTAATCTTTCTCGTGAACCTCTGGGAAATGCTCTTTGAAAATCTAAAGATACTGGATAATACTGAAGTAGTGAATGAACACACTTACATAAAGCGAACAGATTTCATATAGGCGGGAGTCTCAGGCAATGGTGAAAGCATCAGCTGGTTGTTTTCTTTCTTCTTGGACATTCCTGAAAAAAAATACAAATAAAAGCCTGAAGTTAAATATTACAAAGGGGAGATTTATCAATTCTTCTATGCTACAATTCTAGAATAATTTCTGACACATTTATTGAGGCTTTTAGACCATTTTCAAGCAGTTTTCCGACTTGTCCAGAAAGGGGGGCGTAGCCAAGCAAAGTCTCTAAAAAATACTGACATAAACTAGACCAACTAATAACTGTTCTAAAATATGACTCATCGGTTCTTAAATTCTCCAGATAAAAAACCCAGCATGATTTATTTTGTGCAGAATAAGACTGTGGAGCCGTACTCTGCACTGGTCTATTCACTCATACTTTGTTAAATCTCTCCCTATAGTTTTATGCATGAACCAACAAATGGAGAAAGTGACTTACACTGTGCCCAAGCGGACTAGAGGTCAGCCCAGCATATAATGAGTACAGATGTGCATGTATATGGGGCCAAAATAGGGGTCTTCTGCAGGAAAAAGTTTAATATATCTACACAGAGCTGCAGAAAGAAAAACACTGGAGAAGCCAATCATTCATTGACATCCCCACTGTAATGGATATTTAATAGACAAGGATCCACTCCATTCATTGATGGGCATGGGACTAATTCCTGGCAAACCTGTGGAAGTTGCAGCCACATAGCAGCTGCTTCATTGGAGATATCGTATTCCATATCAGTCCATATAATCCAAGTACAGAATAAGAGTCATGCTCTCCATAATGTCCTATAGCCTCAATAGAGCTTACATCTTTACAATTTAGTACAGTAATATAAGGAGAACATAACCACATCTTACCAAAGTCTATGGCCCTTTGGGCAAGAACCAGATTTTCATCATCACTACTTTCATTTGTAGAGACAGAACTTCCCTCTGGTCTTGTCACAGATACTGCATGGCGAGATTCTTCTGCCTGCGAACCATTTGCGTTACTTAGCCGTGTCCGACGCAGGGTGTGAAAATAGTCACTAATGGCTGTTGACTTTCTACTGCTCTTATGAAGACTAGATTTATTTTGTTGTATGTTACTCAGAAAATGGACCTCACCAACTTCATCTTCTCCACGGTCATCATCTACTACTTCATCAGCAGCTCTATGTTCACCACCACTCTCATCTGCAGCCTCAACATTCCCATCAACTGCACCTCCATCTTCACCACTGTCATTTGCACCTCCATCTTCACCACTGTCATTTGCACCTCCATCTTCACCAATGTCATCTGCAGCTCCATCTTCACCAATGTCATCAGCAGCTCCATCTTCACCACTGTCATCTGCAGCTCCATCTTCACCACTGTCATCTGCAGCTCCATCACCACTACTGTCATCGGCAGCAACCTCTTCACCAATGTCATCGACAGCTGTATTTTCAATGTCATCAGGCTCTCTATATTTACTACTAGAATCTGCTTTCCCTTCACCATTTTCAAAACCAGCTTCTTCACGGATTTTATTAATTTCCACTTCATTGCTGCCATAACCAACTTCCATGTGGTCTCCTTCAATGTCTCTCCTTGTATTTTGTTTTGGACTCTTTGCTTTTTTAGTTTCTGCTTCAGTAAACTCATTGTTGGCTTCTTTTATTGCATCATAGGTTGAAACAAAGAGTTTACTGGTTCCCCTTTGTTTTCTGTCCGATTTAGATGCGTTTCCTTCCCTACGTAAAGACTGGGCATACAACTCTGTCTCCATTTCAGCCATTTCATTTGATAAACTATCCGATTTGCTCCCTTCAGCAGGTTCAATGAAGCATTCTTGAGATCCTAAAGGAACAGTAATGTTAGTAGGATATACAAAGAATACATATACAAATACAAGTGTTTCTGATATTAAATGGAATGGTCAGTATATATAGATGACCATCTCAAATTGTTGGGGTGTCTCATTTATTTCAATAGAAGCCATTTCTGCAGCTATTCCTACCAGGCTCTACACCATTGCATAAAGTAATAGAGCATTGTAATCTAATTTCTTAGATAGATAAGGAGAAGTTGTTAGAATTCATAGTGGCTTCTCTGCTTACAGAACTGAATTATCAGTGAAATATTATACGAGAGTGTAAGGAGTTAGGCTTCAACCCCTTGTCCTTATACGTCTGCTGTGTAGACTTCAAACAATCCCAAAGATCTGGTTAAAGTAAATCTATCATCACACTAAAGCCAGAAGGGCTTAGTGGGGTGTTACCAAGCTCCTCTGTGATGTAGCTTCATAGGCCGTTTACACTGTCTCACCCTTTCCCCTGCTGTAATCTCGCAGCAGCACAGGGATCTCCAGCACACAGTTTGAGGGGGAATTGCTCCTTGCACACCAAGTCTAACAGTCTGTGAAACTGGAGGGGTTATTGGAACGACTCATTAACATAATTTTAAAAGTTGATTTAAAAAGGAAGCAAGCAGGCCATGGATAACAAATATAAGAAGATTACCACAGTCACAGTGCCTGGACCTATAAGTAGGTGTCCCTGGTTTATCCATGCTGAATTTTGATGGATTTACTTTAAAGGGATTGTAAACTTTTACCGAGCACCAGCTCAGGGTGAGCTGGTGCCGTTGCTTACTTTCGTTAGTGTTATTAACCGCTGTATCGCGGTTTTAACACTTTTTAAGGTTTATAGCTGTAGCTGCTTCGGCGCTGGCGCGCGCGCCTACATAGGAAGTGCCGGAGACGCCAAGGCAGCGTCTCCGGCACCTCCCATATAGGCGCGCGCGCCAGCGCCGATGCAGCTACAGCTATAAACCTTAAAAAGTGTTAAAACCGCGATACAGCGGTTAATAACACTAACGAAAGTAAGCAACGGCACCAGCTCACCCTGAGCTGGTGCTCGGTATTTACAGCTTACGCCTACTATTTGAAATGGTAGGTTTCCTTTAAGGTCCTGAAAGGTAGGTTGTCATGCACAGTTAGAGATCACATGACCACTCGATCTCAGGCCATTTTATGTAAAAATATGGCTGCCGATGAGGTAATAGACATTTCTGGACAAGAGGATTTAGCTTATGCAAAAAAAGTTATGCAGAACGTGAAATAGATGAATATTGGAAAATTACCTTATAAACTGCTTCACATACGTTACAAAATACATTAAGTAAAGCTGCCACCTCAATAATTTGTGATCAGTTTATAATACGTGATTTGGTAAAATAAGTTACACCAGGTCCTACTTATAGGTTATTTTACAAGAAACCCATGAAAAAGATTCTTTATATGACTAAGAATAAACATGTGCATGTTCTATATAAAGGAGGGTGAGCTTTCAGAAACCTGTTCTCTGGTGGATCCATATTATATAATACCAACACTATCTACAGAAAACCACCTTTCAATTGCTGGTATTTGTCTTCTACTCCTTGCTCAAAGTCGCCCAATGACACTAGGCACATTTTGTTGGGTCTGCGCAATAAGCCTCTCTTGAAAGTTGATTCTGGAGCTGAAATATCCAACTTATTCTCTGACCTGAAATGAATAAAATATATAGGGATTAGTTTTTCTGATGATAGGATTCTCATTAGACTATGAGCTGAATTGCAGTACTCCAGCACAGTTGCTACACTATGGTTGCTCGTTCATTATAATATACGAGTATTGCAGGGTGTTATCACTGTCAGCCTATGCAGACAGAGACTATAAGGGCTTATCTGTGTGATGCCAATCCTTGCTATGAACTGTTCTCTTAATCTCTCTTGGATTTAAGGTTGGGGAAAAAAAAAAAAAAAACACGGTGGTGCTGATCCTGAAGGGGTTAAGGAAGTGTGATATGACAGGTACAAAACACATGCTCAGAAAGGAAAAATCACCAGATCCAGCTTTTGACAAAGGAAATCATGTGGCATCCAAAAGCAATATACAGGTCAGCGTGTTTCTAGCACAGTAACATGCTCTTACTCATGAATAACTCGTAATAGTGCTAGAAATGTGTTGACGCTGACCTGTTTACCTGTATATTGCTTTTGGATGCCACATGCTGCCTGATGCCCTGCTTCTCTAGGACCTGGAGTGCTGGGACTGGTACTATAATAATAATAGCGCTTTACTACTATAGACTGTATGCAAAACTGCTGGCAGACAGGGGAACCTGTGCTCATCTCCCATGTGCCAGACAGGACCCTGAAGGCTCTCTTTTCAGCGTAAGGGCAGCTGGGGGCTGCACTTCAGAGGAGGGCTCTAGGGGTTGGGGGGTGTTATAAATGTGACCAGGGGGAGTGGAGACCTTATACTACACAAATTCCCCACTTTCCCCCAGCCTCAGCTTAATTGGCCTAATTGGTCCAGGTTTTTAAGATCACTCCAGGAGTTGTAGCTTCAAAGGACCTCTGCAGCTGAATCGTCTCCATGCATTCCCCCCTCCCGCCCACTAATTTTCAAACAAACAAAGATCCATAAAAACTCAAACCAATAGGTTGAATAGGGACAGTTATGGAGTTATGGTCCATCTCATACCAAGGACCAATACATTTTTGGACTGTTATCTTCAGGAAATCACAGTGGTCCTATTTCCTGGGCTCTAGCACCCTTGGGTCCAGAGAAATCAATATCTCTGGATAGGACCATAGCAAATGGTTCAGGTTTGGTATCAATGTGATCCAGGAATTTACCTCGATCCAATCATAGCAGAACCATGACCCTACGACTTCCACTTGAGAAGCTATGGCTTTTCCAGGGCTCTGGTTGCAATACCAGGTAGTAGGGACCCATGACCCCTCCTGTTGGGTGGGCAGAGGTGTGACTGCAACTGATATAATCAGGCACCTCTAAAGCCGGCGGCACACGTGGCATTTTGAACCCGTTTTTGGGCCATTACTGTTTTTTCCAGTTATCAGTCAAAAACGGTCAAAAACGCATTCTTTTTTTCAAACGCATGTGTTTTATTAAGGCCTGCCTAAAAACGGCCCAAAACCGCATTCAACGTGTGCCGCCGGCCTAAGGCCGCATTGTCTTTTGTCTGGGAACCATTTTAACACCAAGAGCATTGAAGGATCTTAAGGTGTGGACTATCAGGTTCCATTAGGCCACACACAAGGTAACAAACTTACTGAACTGCGGTTACTTGTAGTTCTACCTTGTATGTTGTACTCTGTAACTGTATATATCTCTACTTTATATATCGTTTTGTCTAGTGTAGCCTTAAGGCAATTAAATATAAAATCTAATCTGTGTTGCTCTTTTATCTCGATCCACGAATCCCCGCTACCGGGTTGGTTCCTCACCCTATATGATCCTGTTACGGACTGGGCTTATATTAAAAGAGAACTGTGGCAGCTCAGGGTTGAAAAGATTCTGTCTCACCAAGGCTAGTGAGAGGGATCTTATAGCCATTCAGGGCTGTGATTTATTGTTGTGCCATTTCCAGAAGTTGTGTGGACAATTTTAACCCATTAAGGACGCAGGGTTTTTTCGCTTATTACTCGCTCTCCACCTTCAAAAATCCATAACTTTTTCATTTTTACGTGTACAGCCCTGTGTGAGGACTTATTTTAATTTCCCGTAATGTTATTTAAACATGCCGTGTACTGCGAAGCTGAAAAAAATTCCAAATGTGGAAACATTCCAATTGTGGGCTCAGTTTTTACGATTTTCACTCTTCGCTCCAAATAAAACGCCTACTTTATTCTTTTCAAAAATGAAAGTTTTCAAAAATTAAACGAATGTGTACAAAAAAGAAAAAATAACTTTTTCATACTTTGGCGCACGGAGCTGTGTGAGGTGTAACTTTTTGCGAAATGAGCCGACGTTTGCATTGCTACCATTTTGAGGTCTGTGCGACATTTTTTATTCCATTTTTTATGTGATGTAAAAAAGTGTAAAAGTCGCATTTTTTTTTTCTTTTTTTTTTTTTCACTAATTCTTAGACCATTTAGGGTACATTAACCCTAGATGGTCAGATCGTTCCCACCATATACTGCAATACTTCTGTATTGCAATTTGGCATTTTTTTGCAGCTCATTCATTACAATGAGCCACTGGCTCATTGTAACGAATCTGCAGAAGCCAGATAGCCTCAGGTCAAACGAAGAACCGAGGCTACCATGGCAACCGATCGCCGCCCCCTGATGACGTTCGGGGGCGCGGCGATTGTAATAAAGATGCCGTCTTTTAAATGCCGCCGGCGACTTTGCCGGCGGCAATCAAAGGGTTAATAGCCGCGATCGGTGCAAGCACCGACCAAAGTTATTAGCGGTGGGGGTTTGCTGCAATATGCAACGACCCCCACCTTTGTATGAAGAGGACTCAGCCCGTGGGTGAACATCCTTGGACATGTGAATAGCTGCACTGCACATAATGGTTTTGTTGGCTGTGCCTTGTTAACACCACTAACCTTATTTTCTTAGTGTGAAAGAGCCATCACAAGTCCCTCTACTGACAGCATGTATTTCTGGTTTTACAAAGAAGTTATTAATTTATAGCTTTCTATGTGTTCCTAAAGCTAATAGATAATGATGCATCATACCTCGAAATTGAGTAGGAGTCCACAAATACAGATGGAATATCAGATTTATCTTGTGACGTGTGGTAGTCTTCTGGGAGGGAAAAAAACACCATGTATAAAGAGATCAAAAAGCAAGTTACAAACATTTGTCTTTATAAGAGGACTATTGGAAGCAAAAAGTGGCTAAAATACTGCAGTCTCTTGCCAGGCCTTCTTGAAGGACAGATGGAAATTAACTAAATGTTTTAGAACTTTTTTTGCAAGCATTGGCATGCGTGCATGTTAGGAAAAAGACTAGTTTAAAAAAAAAAAAAAAGAACGATTTATGGTCAATGCAGAAGGAAGATATAAAAGGTGTGTTCATACCTCTGTTCTTAGGAAGTCTTTCATCAACTTCTCTCTCAAATTCAGAAACTCTCATTTTTCTCTTATTTCTGGACTTTTTGAACACAGTTTTGTGTTCTGGCTCTTGCAAATCTGGCAGACTTAGATTTATATTACCCAAACTACAAATGAAGAAGCAGAATCAAACATAAGGCTATCTGCACAAGTTGCGGAATGTCCTGCCAAAATTCTGCATGAAAATCCACAGCCATTACACACGGTTTTTATATGCATTGAAATGTGGATTTCAAGCGGATTTGACCAAGCTAAAGCCCATCTGCAAACATTGCAGAGTTTGGCGTGAAAAAAATGTAACGTACTGCTTTAGCATTAAAGCGATTGTTGTATGCATTTTTTTTCACATTGGAGTCTAAGAGAGAGTAATATTCGGCATCTACGTACAGTTTTCATGCATTCCCCCAGCCTAAAGGGGAAACCGCATGTGGAAAATCTGCTTAAAAAACACAACACTAAATAGACAGATATGCATAAAAAAGCACATAATATACACACAGATTTTCATGCAGATTTTCCACATGACAATGTGCAGATAGCCTAAGGGTGCCATGAGACATTAGCATTTTGAAACAAAGCTCAAAGGGAAAATGGAATTAAAAGAGGTAAGGTAATATATGTGTGTATAACATGACTAACCTGCTTAGCTTTGCTGTAGGAGTGTTCTCTGTTCTTCTGTCATCATCAATAGCAGACTTTGACCTCTGAGACACAATTATTGATACTTCATCCTCTGAGGACCGAAAAAGGATAAAGGAGTTATACATGCAAGCATTAACCATTTTGAGAAATGAAAAAATTATCACTTGAAATCACAGCTGCCTCCATGGACTTCTACTCCTTGCCACGCCTCCATGGAGTGCGTAATCTGTGTGCGCTATATAAATAAGGAATTATTATTATTATTATTATGGAGGCTGCTGTGATTACACGTGATCAGATACATACACAGGATAGAGGTTGCAAATGTAACAGGAACTTAGATTATGTCATCCTGGTCACATGACATGAAGTGTCCAATGATGTAACAGAGAACTTCAGCTCCACAGCAGAATATCATAGCCCGTCAATCAGGAACAAGAAGGGTGGGCACTGCAAGTAAAATTTACTATGCAAGACTTTGCATGACAGGTTCTCTAACTTATAAGATGTGGTCGTCAATGGCTATAATTATTATTCAGCAGATAAAAGTCACTAAGTTGCAAAGGGGCATTCCAAGTTATTTTGTGTTTTACTTTTACTCACCTAGGAAGTTTTGTAAATGGAATGCAGTTTTTTTCTGTTGTATTTTGTGACTATTTATGCGCATTGAGATTTTAAAACAGCGTTTTGTGCGATTTTTCCAAGCAGTGCTTGGAGTTCGCTGTGTACCAATTGCACAAATGTACTCCAGTCCCTACCAAGCATTGGAAAGACATTAGGATTGGATGCGCAAATCCAGGAATTGGATTCCTGAAAGGAGCTGCTGTCCTGCACCTGATGCACTGAGAAGCTAATTTGCATAAAGTTGAACATTTAGTTTTGTGTAAAAAGATACAAAACAAAAACAGGGAAGGTATGTCAGGAATGCTTATACAGTGCCTTATATGAGGCTGGTTTTACCTGCAATGGAGGTAGGAAATGATAACTTCAAGTAGCGACTTTAAACATTTGAGCCTTAACCCCTAGGTGCACCTGGACGTTATAGTACATCCCGGTGGCTAGATACTAAGCGCACCAGTACGCACTATAACGTCCTGCTTCTGGCACCGGCTCACGAACGAAGCCGGTACCAGAAGCAGCGATTGGAACCGGCTCCGATCGCGGGTCAAGCATGGACCCCCCACCATGTGCCAATCCCTCCCGCCGCAGCCCCGGGGTCCGGCGAGTGCCCCGAGGCTGCCGGCTCCTCTCCCCGCCGGGTTCCGCAGTGTATTGCAGTGTAAAGGCTTGAACAAGCGATCGGATGAATGCTTGTTCAAGCCGAAAGGTTGACCGCGGCGTGCAAGGGCGATTCTGCTATGGATTGGATCCCCGGTACCACTTACCGGGGGATCCAATCCTCTTCTCGGCAGCCCCGAAGTCTGCCTAGTGCTCCAGAGCTGCCCGATGTCCTTAGCAGTCAGATCCCTTCCGGGTCTGACTGTAAACTTTCTGAGCAGGCGCCTGCATGCTCAGACAGTTTACACTGCTCTACAATGAAAAAGTATTGTAGAGCAGTGTATTGGACTTGAACCAGCGATCAGAGCATCGCTGGTTCAAGTTCAAGTTTGTATAAGTAAAAAAAAAAAAAGTGAAAAACACTAAAGTTAACACATTAGAATAAATAAAAAATAAATACATTAAAATATAAGCCCCTAAAATGTCACTTTCCCATAAAAACACTTAATAAACTATAAAAAACACAAACACACAAAAAAACCACTACATATTTGGTATTGCCGCGTCCGTAACAATCTATATAATAAAATAGAATCGTTACTGGACCTGCACGGTAAACGGCAGGGGGGAAAAAAAACGCAAAAAAACTTTCCGAAAAAAGATAATTTTGAATTAATACCTAAAATGCTCTAAAGGAGATTTAAAAAAGTTACACACTCTAAAATAAGACCACTAAAAAGAACAGTCCTTCTCGCAAAAAACAAGCCCTTGTGAGCCAAAAAATAAAAAAGTTATGCATTTGAAAGTCAGTGATGCTTAAATAAACATTTTCGCCAAATTACTTTCTATTCAGTAAAAATGGGGAAAAAAAATTTAAAAACTTGTGCTGAAAAACGTCCCCTCGGCTTATACACGAGTCAATACACACACACGTATATATATATAGATCTTAAAAAATATTTAAAAAATAATAAACTTATATACTCACCCTCCGGTGGCCCAATGTGCAGCGCTGCTCCCCCGATGTCCGTGCGGGTCCTCTTCTGGCTTCCGCGCCAGTCTTCTTTCTTCTCTAACTTTGTGCTGGGCGCCGCCATGTTTTTCTCCCAGGCGGCGCCTAGTATGACGTCAGTAGTGGCGCGTCATACAATGCGCCCGCTGTCTGGGGGAGAACAATGTATACTACTGGGGGCAGGCTGTATACTACTGGGGGCAGGCTGGCTACATACTAGGGGGGTCTGTGACCAATGCATTTCCGACCCTCGGCTTATACTCGAGTCAATAGGTTTTCCCAGTTTTTGATGGTAAAATTAGGGGTCTCGGCTTATACTCGGGTTGGCTTATACTCGTCTATACAGGCAGTCCCCAGGTTACATACAAGATAGGGACTGTAGGTTTGTTCTTAAGTTGAGTTTGTATGTAAGTCGGAACTGTATACTTTATCATTGTAACCCCAGCCAAATATTTTTTTGGTCTCTGTGACAATCGGATTTTAAAAATGTTGGGTTGTCATAAGAACCAGGATTAACAATAAAGCTTCATTGTAGACACCAGTGATAACTGTTATAGCTGTTTTTTGTAGCCTAAGGCTAAAGTACAGTAAATTGCCAACATCCAGAGGTCCGTTTGTAACTAGGGGTCGTATGTAAGTCAGGTGTTCTTAAGTAGGGGACCGCCTGTATACGGTAAATGAGGTCTTTTCGTAATCATGGTGACCCATAGAATAAAAATAATATACCATTTTTATGGTATGGTAAATGGCCAAAAAAAAAAAAAAAACACAAAAAAAGTTCCTAAAAATTGATGATTTTCATTTCCTCCACCAACAAAGAGTTAATAAAATCTCACCAATTAGCTATAGATGCCCCAAAATTATGTACCATAAAAGTGCATCTCATGTGGCAAAAAAATAAGCCCCTATAGGTCCACAATAAAAAAAAAAAAAAATTATAGCCTGTACAATGTGACATAGCAAATCTGCTCTGCATGGCGTCTCCTTCCCTTCTATGCCCAGCCGAGGGCCCATACAGCAGGTTACCACTACATATAGGGTATCCGTGTACTCGGGAGAGATTGGGTATCAAACTTTGGGGAGCCTTTTTTCATTTAATCCATTACAAATGTTTAATTTTCCACCCAAAATGAATGTATTGTCAAAAAATATTACAATTTGTAGACCACACCTCCTTTTTGTTGTAACCCCTATAAAACACCTAAAAGGTTAACAAACTTCTCAAAAGTGGTTTTTCATACGTTGAGGTGTGTAGTTTCCATAATGGGGTAATTTATGAGTCTAGCTATTATTTAGGCCTCTCACAGTCAATTAGAAGTTGAGCAGGTCCATCTAAATATTAGTTTTGGTTATTTTCCCAAAAGTTTGAAAAATGGCACCCAAATTCTGAGCCTCATAACATTCTAGTAAAATATGTGGAATCTTAAAAAAAACTTCCAACATAAAGCAGACATTTGGGAAATGTAAGTTATGAATTTATTTGGGTGCCATGACTATCTGCATCTAAAGTAGAGAATTTAGAACTTTGAAAATAAAGAATTTTTCCAAATTTAGTTATTTTTCATAACTAAACACAAAAGATTTCATCCAAATTTTTAAACTAATTTGAAGTACAATGTGTCACGAGAAAACAATCTTATATCGTTCCAAAGCTATAACCACTTATAGAGACACAGGGCAGATTTGAAAAATGGGACTGCGTCCTTAATGCCAAAAGAGGCCGAGTCCTGTAGGGGTTAAAAGGTAACTGTAAAGGTTATTTATTTTTCACAAATCAATAGCTCTTGGGATGTAAAACAACTTTGCCCATTATCTTTATTACCTATAATCAGTAGTTTCCTTGCTATAGCCCTCAGATTACCTTAGTGCTGCAATGGCTGCCTCCTCTCCATGTGCTGATAAGCCCTGGAATTCGTTAGAGAAACAAAGTGTAAACAAACTACGAATTCATGGGAGAGGAGGAGCTGCTGCTCCCTGCTCATAGAAGAGGTCATGTAACAGTGAAAGCAGCAGAGCTGGAAGTGCATGCAGATGTCTCCTACACAGAATAGGGAGGTACAAGATCTCCCTCTTCCCCATCACTCCCTCCATCCCAATCTGTGATTATACAGAACTTTGTCTGTCTCTGCTCTTCTCACTGTTCACTTCCCCACCATGTCATCGGCAGTGTCAGCTCTGTCCAGAAGAGCTATTAACCCTTAGTGCTCACACAGCACAGGCTATAGACTGCCTGTAACTGGTGTACTAATGATTTCTACCACTTATTACATGTACCCTTCTCCTCCATGTGATGGAAGCTACCAGGCTGGTCACCATATACATCCTGTATGTGCACTGTGCAGTGTTCTGTGGGAAACTAAAAGTAATTTACCATTAAATGCATTAAGGCATCATGGGATCAGTGGGTAAGCTAGCTGGCATCAGCCTGTGGGCATAGACTGACAAACATTAGTCTCCGTTTACTTCACCTCTTGGGAGAAAGATTTTTGTCAAACACAGATAATGTCATAACTTTGGAAAGAAAAGTACAAGCAGCACAAAGGAGGCATCGTTCTGTTTGTTTTCAAAGGGAGAATCACATATAATAATTTGGTAAAATCACTATAGCTTCACAGTTACTCTTTAAAAGCCGCACACCCAGTGCAACAATTAACACGTCATAAACCAATTGAATCAAGCAGTCTGAACGACTATTGTACATCTGACTGGCAGTCACATCTCAATACTGTCACAAGGAGGCTGCATCCTGATAAATCCCCTAGCTAATATCCCTGCAGTTTATACAGGACTGTGCCTGGTCCCTGTTCAGAGGAGGAGGGGGGGGGGGGGGCCCTGCTACACCATGGACATCTTATTGACTGGAGGGCTCATGTGCCTCCTTACTCCTAACAAACAATAGAGCGGTGCAGCACTGGATTGCCTGCAGGGAAATAAGCTAAGCTTAATTATATTATCTGTGGGATATCAGGACACACAAAAAAACAGCCTGGACAACTTGGATACACGAGGACACCTGCTCATAGATGCAGGCACTTAGAAGGAAGGGGGTGCTCCCTTGCCTCTATTCCAGCCCCTGTCTTAAATACACCAAAAGTAGGAGAGTTTCCTGTAAGGAGCAGAAAGCTCAATATTCGGGGTAACCATAAAACATCTACAGAAATACAGGGAGAATAAACAAATCCCAAGCATCAAATCCTGTCACCCAGAGGTCGCACTAACTTTTTCAAGGCAGAGTAAAAATACTCCTCTTAGCATTTTGGAGGAGTAATTTTAGCCGATAAGGAGTACAAAAATTGTAATACTGCAAATAAATAATATTTAAGCATATACATTGTTAAAAAGGAGCTATTTATGCAGGAAAATCATAACTAAAGAAGTTCTCCATGCATAAGCTGGAAATAACAAATTTTTCTGCATCATACACTAAACATAAGCATGAAGATGGAATCCCTACCTTTACTGAAGCCGAAAATCTGCCAATCCAGAACAGTAGAGCATGCGAAAACAAACTCTTCAATAACCGCTGAATTTGAAATAAACTTGAAAAGGTGAAACTGGAACTCAAGTTTGAACTCGGTAAAGTCTTAGCTTTAGCCAAAAATTACAGGTGTGACCTGCGTGTTTTTTGCTTCCAGAGTGCCACTGCTGCCTGAAAATCAAAGTTGCATTCAACTGTATCATTTGTTAAGGAAACTGAAGGTCCCTCCTCGGAAATTGCTGGACTTTATCCTATTTTGCGTAGAAAATCCACGTTCACAGCAGGCTGTAGATAATGGTAGAATTAAGGCTACAGATGCCAGAGCACAGAAGTCTGGATAAATAAGCACATCACCAATCTTGTAAGAAAAAAGAAGTTGGCAGAAGTCTGTCATTTTCATGCCTTTGTACCTTTTGAGAAGGTCGGACACTTCCAGCCATTCCTTTCGTAAACCCTCCTCACTTGGAAGTTTGCACTGATAGGTGGAGGCTATAGCTTCTGGTACACAAAACTTTTGAATAACATTGTTCAAAGAATCATCTTTTGAGATATTGTGGGGGAGAGACATTGGATTTAATACCTGATCAAGGTCACAAAGAATAGATAAATCTGTTAAACTGAAGCGTTCACTTAAATTGTTTAACAGATTGTTAAGAAATTTTTCCTTCACATTTTTAAACTCAGCTTCTGATGTACTGCGATAACTTATTTTAATATCTCTAAAGTACCCTCCACTTGCAGACATTTGGGACAGGAATGCTGCAAGATACTTTCCTGGTGCCTCTCTCATTGTTTCTAACACTAAAGTTACTGCTCTCAATTCACTTAGTAGAACAGAAAAGTTTATATCTTCTGTTTGGAACACCCTACTAACTCTATTGATTACTTCAAGCACGTCTCTTAGTAAGCAAAGAGTTGCAATGAAAATGTATTCTGAGCATCCTTTAAGTAATCCAGGAGCTCGGTCACATAAACTACGTTTTTTTGTAGCCACCAAGTCTGTGAGCACTAAAATAACGGCATCAAAGCTATCATGTAAAGCATCCACAGCCCTTCCGAGTGAAAGCCATCTAACAGAATGAATTTCTTTAAGCGAAATTTGACTCTGCTTCCTGCATTTTCACTAGTTTTTCATGCCTTATAGTAGAGCTGTTAAAATAGCTATAGAGCATACCAATGAGATTTTGCTCATTTCCTAACTGGGAGATTCCTTCAGATGCTTGCGATATGGCAAGTGCCATACGATGAGCAATGCAATGAAAATGCAACATTAAAGGAAACCTTGCCTGCAGTTTTTTTCCTACTCCATTGTGTCTGCCTATCATTACAGCTGCACCATCGGTAGCAAGGCCTAAAATTTTAGTAAAGGAGACACCCCTTTTCTCCAAAAATATTTTTAAAACGTTAACAATGGCATCTGCAGAACACTCTCCATGCAGCTCTAAATTTGCCCAAAAGTGTGTCTGTGGCACACTGCCATTAACTGTTCTGACATAAAGTATCATTTTATGATGCACAGCAATGTCAGTGGATTCATCAATTAATAAAGAAATACATGGACTTCTTTTTATTTCATTCTCTATGTCTGATGCTATTGTTTCAGACAATGCAGACTCTATCTCTGTAAGCGTACAGTGATGAAGGTTAATGTGCTTTTCTTTAATAGCATTATTTCCTAATGATTTTATTAAGGTCATAATGGGCTTAAATTTAGACTGGGGCATTTCTTCTTTTCCCATAGTATACAATGTCCTAAATATGGCCATTTCTCCAGAAGTTGCTTCCAAGGATGCTACCATGAATGTTTTGGGCACAGTATTTTGATGTGCTACAGATAATAAAGATGCCTTATGCTCCACTGTCTCTTCGTGACGTAAAAATGTAGATCGCTGCAAGTTAACGGCACCACTTGTCGCCATTACCACTTTCATTTTTGCTCGCCGCCATTCGCAACAAAAAGCCTGCCCACTTTTTTCATTGAATTCCAGCCATGCGAATTCACGTAGCCACTTAGATAAGAATTTGTTGTGTGTCTTACTTTTTTTTAGACAAGGGTTGCTCAGAGTCAGCAATGTTATCACTTGAAGGCTCTCGAGGACTTACTTTATCACAGCAGTCACTATTACTACTGCAGGCAATAGGAACGGATTCATCCATTGCAATAGGAACGGATTCATCCATTGCAATAGGAACGGATTCATCCATTGCAATAGGAACGGATTCATCCATTACAATATTTGCCGCTAAATGTGAGACATTAGTAGAATTATCTGTGTCCTGTTCTAGGGCCTTTTCAGTATTTTCACGAAGGTCAGATCTGCTGGTGTTGGTGTTCTTATTGAAATATTTTAACAAGCTCACTTGTTTTTTAACTGACTCCATTACTAATCTGGAAAAAAAAAGAAAACACAAAAATTGCTTTCAAACATGGCTTCTAGCTAACGTAACTGAGGTTGTGTTCACACAGGCTATGCTTGAATGCATTTAGATATTCAAGCCAAGTACTTTACCAGGACAAAGTTACTCCTTATAGACAATATTGTCCTCATTTCCGATTGCAAGTGTTTCAGCGGAAACACATATGCGATCGGGCAAGCCTTTAGCCCACAGCTTTTGAGTTTCAAAACTGTACACAAACGCTGTGAGTGAACACACCCTTAATGACCAACAAATAGTTTCAGCCAGGGGGGGAGAAAATCAACCCTTACCAGCTGAGGTAGCTTCACAGATCTGAGTCTCTGACTAAAAATGAAGGCAGGGTCACAGCAGGGAAGCAGTGGAGGTGCTCTGGAAGAAGAAAATGAGTGTGGTAGCAGCGGATGGCAGGAAGCTGGAAGGAGATGCATCAAAGTCACAGGCTGGCATACAGCAAAAGGTTAAGCCATGTTCACACGTGCCACAAATGTTGCTTTTCATGGGCTTTGTTTCCCTGGAAATGCATATGCAATGGAAAAGCATAT
Source organism: Engystomops pustulosus (assembly GCF_040894005.1). Taxonomy (NCBI): domain Eukaryota; kingdom Metazoa; phylum Chordata; class Amphibia; order Anura; family Leptodactylidae; genus Engystomops; species Engystomops pustulosus. The sequence continues at coordinate 113,738,799 of NC_092417.1, forward strand.
CCTGATCCGGGCTGTGTTCTTCTTTAACCTTGACAGCCCGGGATCACCCAAAAAAGAAACTTATAATTAGCAGCCCGGAGTGCAGGGACATCAATTTTTGTGACCTTATGTACCTGCACTCCGGGCTGCTAATTGTAAGTTCCTTTTTTAGGTGATCAAGGTTAAAGAAGAACACAGCCTGGATCAGGATGAAGAGGAGAATAAGTGAGTATTTGTTTTTTTTCTTTACTATTTTTAACTGGTAGACTTCCTTTAAGCAATACAAAGCACTGGAATTTGGTTTCCAATTGCATGCTTTTCCCTGGAAATGCATATGCAATGGAAACAAGGCCCATCCCCCGTGCGCTATGAAACGGCAATGCTAGTGGCACATGTAACCGTTGCCTTACACTCTAGAAGCCAAAGCAAAATTGGTGCTGAAGTGCTCTCCAAGACCCACAACAAATAAATGTCAGGTGTGAGCGAAAAAATAAACCCTTACCAACTGAGGTAACTTCACAGATCTAAGTCTCTGACTAAAAATGAAATGAAGGCAGGGTCACAGCCAGGAAGCAGTGGAGGGGCCCTGGAAGATGAAAATGAGTGTGGTAGCAGCAGTGGGTGGCAGTAGATGGCACTCTGGAGGCTGGAAGGAGAGGTTTCAAAGTCACAGGCAGCAAAGGGTTACACTTTCGAAAGTCAAAGCAGCATCCTCAGGGTGGTTTCCCACATGACGATTGTGTCAAGTTTTTAAATGCATGCGTATATGCACTTTGGCCAAACCTCCTCCCACTTGCGTTTGGGATCAGTTTAAAAACGCTACACAAATGCCACGAGGAAAACCGTCCTCAATGTCCGACAGCAAATAATGTCAGGGGTGACTGAGCGAAAAATCAACCCTTACCAGCTGAGGTAGCTTCACAGATCTAAGTCTCTGACTAAAAATGAAGGCAGGGTCACAGCCAGGAAGCAGTGGAGGGGCCCTGGAAGATGAAAATGAGTGTGGTAGCAGTGGATGGCACTCTGGAAGCTGGAAGGAGATGTTTCAAAGTCACAAACAGGCAGCAAAGGGTTACACTCTAGAAGCCTGAGGGCGCTTTCACACGATGCGTTGCGTTTTTGACGCATTGCAAAGGCTTCAGCCTTCATCACATACTTGGGTTACATTGCATTTCCACTGCATTCTAAAACTAAATGTAACCTCAGCATGTGATCAAGCCTGTAGCCAAAAACGTATCAAAAAATGTGAAACAACGCATTGTGTGGTTCAAATGTTATGTTTTTCAGATGCAGTTTTTGGGGCCAAAAACTGGTGTGGATGAGAATGGGTGGGAACATATAATATATACATATAATCCAGCAGTTTGCAGCCTTTCACCTTCTTCAATGGGCAGCATGTGAAGACTTTGGTTACACATGATCTGATAAAAAAAAATGAGGCCCTTAACCCCTTAACGCTCTGCGCCGTAGCTCTACGGCGCAGAGGTATAAGGGATGTATGAAGAGTGCTCACGGGCTGAGTCCTCTTCATACAAAGGTGGGGGTTCTTGCAGAAAAGTCGCCGGAGGCGTTTAAAAGACGGCGGCGCGCGGGCGGCGCGCGGGCGGCGCCATCTTTTTTCCGATCGCTGCGCCCCCGAACGTCATCGGGGGGTGGCGATCGGTTACCATGGTAGCCTCGGGTCTTCTTTTGACACGAGGCTACATGGCTTATGCAGGTTCGTTACAATGAGCCAGTGGCTCATTGTAACGTATGACCTGCAAAAATGCCATATATTGCAATACTGTAGTATTGCAGTATATGGTAGGAGCGATCTGACCATCTAGGGTTAATGTACCCTAGATGGTCTAAAAAAGTGAAAAAAAAAAAAGTTTAAAAAATTAATAAAATATTAAAAGTTCAAATCACCCCCCTTTCCCTAGAACGGATATAATACATAATAAACAGTAAAAATCACAAACATATTAGGTATCGCCGCATCCCAAAATGCCCGATCAAAATATAAAAACGGTTACGGGCAACGGTGACCTCCGAGGCGGGAAATGGCGCCCAAATGTCCGAAATGCGACTTTTACACCTTTTTACATAACATAAAAAATGAAATAAAAAATTATCAAAATGTCACACAGACCTCAAAATGGTAGCAATGAAAACGTTGCCTCATTTTGCAAAAAATGACCCCCCACACATCTCCGTGCACCAAAGTATGAAAAAGTTATTAGCGTCAGAAGATGGCAAAAAATTTTTTTTTCTTTTTTGTACACATTCGTTTAATTTTTGAAAATGTATTAAAACACAATAAAACCTATACAAATTTGGTATCACCGCGATCGTACCGAACCAAAGAATAAAGTAGGCATGTTATTTGGAGCGAAGAGTGAAAGTCGTAAAAACTGAGCCCACAAGAACGTGACGCACGTGCGGTTTTTTAAAAATTTTTCCACATTTGGAATTTTTTTTCAGCTTCGCAGTACACGGCATGTTAAAATAAATAACATTACGGGAAAGTAAAATTTGTTACGCACAAAATAAGCCCTCAAACAGGTCTGTACACATAAAAATGAAAAAGTTATGGATTTTTGAAGTTGGAGAGCGAGAAATGAGCTGAAAAACCCTGCGTCCTTAAGGGGTTAAATTGATCTGATGTACCATAAACATCAGGGCCAATACAGGGAGCTTTTCTGCCCAAATATAAGGTCCTCTATTTACCTGACAGAGGACAAATATAAATGTTTGCCTGCACCTGGTAATCCACCTGTCTTACACTGCATGTGCAGTGTGAATGCCTCATGTCTGTACTGTTCTATGTAACTACTGTGTATGCAATCACTTATTCCTTGCAAAAGTGCACAACCACTATAGGTGAAACGCCACAGTCTTCACTGTGGCTGTGAAATAGGCAATGTAAATATTTTAATTACACACTCACAAAATTCTGAAACCGCTCACCGGGACCCAGGAACCACACTGCTTAGTCCCGACTGCCACAGCTCCCGCCGTCTCCAAGCTCCGCCCACAGCAAGTGCACAGTCAGGAGGGGCTTGAGTAATATACAAGGTTGAGGGGCAGGCATGCAGCCAATAACAAAGCCCCATACACGCTGCTTAATATCAGCAGTGTGAAAGGAGCTTGGTTATTGGCCTTGTGCGCAGAGTGGTGCGCGGCGATTCTCATTATGATCGCGAATCGCGATCCTGCAAATGAGCGCGTCGACCCGCGCGCTACACATGATAATCGCCATGCGTACTTTTACGCATGGCGATTATTTTGGGGGGTAATCGTGCCTCATCACGCGTCATAGACGCGTGCTGAGGCGTTAATGCGACCTCTGCTGTCACCCATATACCGTATATACTCCAGTATAAGCCGAGACCCCTAATTTTACCACCAAAAACTGGGAAAACCTATTGACTCGAGCATAAGCTGAGGGTGGGAAATGCATTGGTCACAGACCCCCCAGTATATAGCCAGCCAGCCCCCTGTAGTATACAGCCTGCCCCCTGTAGTATACAGCCTGCCCCCTGTAGTATACAGCCTGCCCCCAGTAGTATACAGCCTGCCCCCAGTAGTATACAGCCTGCCCCCAGTAGTATACAGCCACCCCAGCCTGCCCCCAGCAGTATACAGCCACCCCAGCCTGCCCCAGCAGTATACAGCCATCCCAGCCTGCCCCCAGTAGTATACAGCCACCCCAGCCTGCCCCCAGTAGTATACAGCCACCCCAGCCTGCCCCCAGCAGTATACAGCCACCCCAGCCTGCCCCCAGCAGTATACAGCCACCCCAGCCTGCCCCCAGCAGTATACAGCCACCCCAGCCAGCCCCCAGTAGTACACAGCCACCGCAGCCTGTCACCAGTAGTACACAGCCACCGCAGCCTGCCCCCAGTGGTATACAGCCACCGCAGCCTGCCCCCAGTGGTATACAGCCACCGCAGCCTGCCCCCAGCAATATAGAGACATCGGGGGAGCCGCGATGAGCAGCAGGGCCACCGGAGGGCGAGTATATATGTTTATTATTATTATTATTTATTAAGTGCACTGCCATTTGTGTATTGACTTGTGTATAAGCCGAGGGGACGTTTTTCAGCAATTTTTTTGTGCTGAAAAACTCAGCTTTTACACGAGTATATAAGGTAATTCTTTATACAAGTAGCAGCATCTAATGGTTAAAGGGAGTCTGCAACTTCCCAGATCACCAAACAGATGAAAACAGCATTGTATACGACACTACCAGACATAGATTTCTTGTTTCCAAGCCATCTGTCATTTTAGAGAAAATTCTGTGGTTCATTTGATGCAAATGAGTGTAATGAGACGCTGCTGTCCTGCACCTGATGCACTCAGAAGCTCATTTGCAGAAAGTTGAAAATTGAATTTTGCGTAAAATGACACACGATAGGAAACCAGGGAAGGTATGTCTTTACTATACAGTGCCTTACACGAGGCTGGTTTTACCTGCAAGGGAGGCAGGAATTGATAACCTCTCATTAATAATAAAAGGAATCTGGTCACTAACAGACCTGCATCACACATACCGTTTTGAATTATTTTTTTTAACAATGTCCTCGGAGTGATTTTATCTAAATCTTCTAAAATGGGATAAGATCCTTTCTTCGCAGACCTTGTTTTCCTTTTGGTATTAGTTTCCACCTTTCTTTTAAGAACTGAAACTTCAAGTGCCTGAGACACACAAAAAGGTATATGTTATAAAGGTGTCCTGGGAAGTAAGTTTCCAAATACTTGAAAGAAAACTATCAATACCGATCTTCCAAGAGAATGTCTCACTCTGTCCTTCATTTTACTGCGTAAATTCATAGATGGGGATGATGAGTTCTCGTCCTGATGAGCATAAGAGGAAGACGGTCGCTGACTCACCCTACAGATAGAATTTAGAATAATTATCATTGACATCAAAAAATTGTAAGAACTGGGTATGTTTATTATGTTGTTTGCATCAGGCTTTTGGTTTAGTTAGTTCATTTTACACAACGATATCCTCTTAGATGACTGTGGCTGGTCTGTGTATCAGTCTTTGTAGGGTCAATCTTTTAACACTGGATTTGTTTTATAGCCTGTGTATATGAACACACCCTGCTCACAGAAGGGAGTGCTATAGAAGCAACATAAATATAGATTCTTCTGCACCAACATACCAATTCACTGGTCTATAGATAAACTCTACTCAGCCTGTATCTGCTCTACATTCAAGGTGATGGTGGCTAGTCCTTGAATGAAGTCCTATTTTTGACAGCCAGGTCGATTACCTCTGCAGAGGGCTTCTCGAAACCCTGGGCACCACGAGTAAAACTGAGATTGTAATTATAAGATCATCACTTTAATAAACATAGATTCATTCATTTGTTTTATCCCATGGAAAGCACCCACCTAAAATAACACTGATTCTCCTACCCCTTGTTGGGGTTGGTACCCAGTCTTTAAGATGTTGTATCTGAGAACAATCTGATGTGCACAAGTTGAGCCCCTTCTACCTTGCATTTCATAGATCCCCTAGGCCTCTGGTGAAGGCAAAACCTGCAATGTTCTCCGTAGGAATGTTGCAAGGTGACGAAACAGTGAGAGAAAGTGTAAAATCTTTGCCTTGCTACATTATTTTCATATTGGAGGTAAAGAAATATAACAAAATTAAAGAGGATGAGAATCTGAAAGTGTATTTATATCCACTCCATTAGGGAATTGTGAGTTATTAGAGAGGGATCCTTATGTTCAAGATCCTCATCTAGTGATCAGAGCATAGAGATAACATTCCCTGGAGGACCCGTGCTGTCCTGCATTACACAATCCTGTGATGGTCCATGTTTGTTATTCCCTTCCCACAGGATTAAAGTTAAAGGGGTATTAAATTTAATTTAATTCATTTGCTATATGTAAACATTTCTCAAAATTGGATGCTATTAAAAAAAATATTCCTGTGTGAAAATGTCCCTTAGAAACGAGATGGCTTCCTCGGATACGACCACCTCACACTCTGGCAGCGTTGGCCAGACATGCGCTATTGATCCCTGCCTGACCACCTGGATTCAGCAATCATTGCCACAGGACGGCTGCAGGACATCCAGTAACTCCAGGACACTTCATATACAAAAGCTTTTTGTTTCTTTGTGCAATCCCTCCAGCAGAGGTGGCTGTATCCAAGGACACAGTCTTGTTTCTAAGGGACCATATCACTACATTTATGAGAAATTATCTTCACACAGGTAAAACATTTTTAATAACATCTTACGTCTTGCTGCGCATGGGGGAGTATGAAGAGGGCTCACGGGCTGAGCCCTCTTCATACTCACCGGGCATTTGCTTCATAATGAAGCAAACGCCCGTCGCTAACACCTGCGATCGGTGCTTGCAACGATCGCGGGTGTTAACCCTTTGATTGCCGCCGGCAAAGCTGCGCGTGGGCGCCGCCATCTTGGCTCCGATCTTCACTCCCCGTGACGTCACCGGGGAGCGGCGATCCGTTGTCATGACAGCCTCGGATCACATAAAGATCCGAGGCTATCATGATCTAGGCCAGTGATGGCGAACCTTTTAGCGGCCGAGTGCCCAAACTGCAACCCAAACCCCCCTTATTTATTGTGAGGTGCCAACCAAAAATTAAAGCAGTAACTTATTGCTCCCTGTTCCACAACAACATTCAATCATATTGGCCTCCGGAGGACAAGATGGAAAATCTGCATCATTTTAGCTGTTTTTCCAGTGTCCCTCGGTAGACAGAGAATCGTGGGGCCAGCAGGAGGTCCTCCAAAGATACTTCAGCCCTGTCTACTCATTCTCCCTCTTCCTACAGTCCCAAGTAGCGAAGTATCACTTAAATAAATGACTGAAAGCCGCATCTTTTATGTTGCTTGCAACTGCAGGAAGATTCTTTGAGTCCTGGCTGGTGTGCTTGGGCGATGGCCCGTGTGCCCACAGAAAGGGTTCTGAGTGCCGCCTCTGGCACCCGTGCCATGGGTTAGCCACCACTAATCTAGGCTATTACAATGTGCGATCTGCACATTGTAATAGATGGTATGCAAAATCCCCATATACTGCCATACTGTAGTATGGCAGTATATGGTAGGATCAATCAGACAACCTAGGGTTAAAGTACCCTAGGGAGTCTGAAAAATAGTAAAAAATATAAATAAACAGTAAAAATCCTAAACACATTAGGTATCTCCGCGTTCGAAAATGCTGCCCGATCTATCAAAATATAATAACCGTTTTTCACTGCGTTTTACCCCGTAGCGGAAAATAGCGCCCGAAGTTGCAAATTGCATTTTTTTGCCATTTTGAAAAATAGAAAAGATTCTATAAAAGGTGATCAAAAAGTCGCACAGTCCTAAAAATAAAAGCGTTGAAAACGTCATCAGAAGTCGCAAAAAATGACACCCACAGCTCTGTAAACTAAAGTATGAAAAAGTTATTAGCGCAAGAACACTGTAAAATGAAGAATTTTTTTTCTGTACAGGAGGTTTTAATTTTTGTAAATGTATGAAAACATTATAAAACCTATACAAATTTGGTATCCCCGTGATCGTATTGACCCAATGAATGAAATAGACCTGTCATTTGGGGCGCACAGTGAAAGCTGTAAAAACCAAGCCCACAAGAAATGGCGCAAATGTGTTTTTTCATCATTTTCACTGCATTTGGAATTTTTTTCCCGCTTCCCAGTACATGGCATGGAATATTTAATACCATCACTACGAAGTGCAATTTGTTACGCAGAAAATAAGACATCACACAGCTCTGTACATGGAAAAATAAAAAAGTTATAGATTTTTGCAGGTGGGGAGTGAAAAATAAAAATGCAAAAACGAAAAAGGGCCTGGTCCTTAAGGGGTTAATGAATCTGGATATGAATGCCCAGACGAGAATACCCCTTTAGCATTCTGACTAACGGATCATGAAAACAGAGGTCCTATTCTCCCTCACTGATGGAGCAGCAGGTATGAAGTATGTGCCCTTATGATGCATCTAATGTCAACAGGAGATTTCCACTACCTATGGCACCCTTGTAAAGTATAAATAGAGCAGCATGATGCACTCTCCAGCTGCCAGTACCATCAACTGGGGAGAACAGGACCATTCTCAGGATTTGCGGGAATACTAGGGCAAACCCCACTTTGTACCTAACCTGTTTAACCCTTTAAAGGGGTATGCCGGGAATATGAACGTTTGATACAAAAACTCATAATGCTATAAATAAATTAATGTAACAAAACTCAATGTCATTAGTCACAAAATGGAGCTTACATAGTTTGATTTTATGATTCACAAAATTTTATGGTCTCTCTAAAGTAGGTGGAGTTCTCAGTAAATCCTCCTCCCTCTTATGCTCTGCTACCAGTGATGATCTAACAGACTTTCTTGCTCTGTTACCATAGTAATGATGTGTAACTGCCATCACCACAACTCTGGCCATACTGGATGCACTGCAACCAACCGACAACAGCCAAACCTAGTGGTGATCACATGACCCTGCCCAGACGTGTGATGTGGGCATGTGACCAGCGGCATCTTCTGTCCTGTGTCTGCTCCGTGCGGAGGAAATTAACGGACTGATTAAAGGGCCAGTTTAATTCTTCATTACAGTCTATGTCACCAGCATTTTTCTGCTAAGGGGAGCTACATTTTAAATAACAACTAATTACATATTAGCTTTTATTTTAAGGACCCATTTTATATGAATAATGCTGATTCCTGGAATACCCCTTTAAATACAGGATAACAGGATAAAAATCGCCCCCAAAACTCTCACAATGATACCTTTATACCATATGGCTTTTGAAGAGTCTCCCCATTTTGTCTGGTTGCTATACACAAAACATCAAATAATAGCTTCCACATCAAAAAAGAAAATAAATGAAGGGGAAAAAAGCTAGAAAGATTTTAATACCTTTTGGGTAAACTAGCACATAATTTAAGAGGAGATCATACACAATGGGGCATATTTATCAGGACCTGGCGTGGCGCAGAGGCCCTGAAATAATTGCAAATGCTAGATTATTGCTAGCTTTTGTGATTACTTGCCCCAATCCGCCACCTTCACGCCAGTTTCATATGTGAATAGTCGCCGTGACTGACGTAGTATAAACGCTGCACAGCCGGCTGCCCCGATACATCAAGAGGCGGAAGCATGCTCACCCGGATATAAAAAAATCCTGAGCATGTGGGTATCATTTACCTTCTTTTAGACTGATGCCTTACTTCTGTCCGTACCGGCTCCGTTGCCAGTATCCCCTTCAGCAGAGACCGGGTGGTAATGTTATCTTCCAGGGAGTCTTCCATTTGCCTTAAAATAACATATGTTAATTGACAAAACTAATGAATACCTTGTAGCAGGGTTTAAAAATAATAGCCCTCACCTGCCGAGATTGGGGGGGTTGCGCAAGGCTGTGACCCTCACTGGCTGGGGGGGGGGATTGTGTTTGTTTGTCACGAGTCGTGGCCCTCACTGGCCTGGGGCTGTGGTGGTCACTAGTGGGGGGGGGGGGTCAGTAGTTGTGGCTGTCACTAGTCAGGGAGGGTCAGGAGTCGTGGCTGTTACCAGCCGGGGGTGGGGTGGGGGGTTTGGGGTCAGGAGTCGTGGCCATCATTAGTCGGGGGGGGGGGGGATGTCAGGAGTCGTGGCCGTCAGGAGTCGTGGCCGTCACTAGTCGGGGGGGGGGGGGGGACAGGAGTCGTGGCCGTCACCAGTCGGGGGGGTTGGGGTTTGTTAATCTCAGGAGTCGTGGCCGTCACCAGTCGGGGGGGGGGGGGGCGGGGGAGAGGGGGATTCGTGGCCGTCACCAGTCGGGGGGGAGGGCGTCTGTTCTGGAGTCGTGGCCGTCACCAGTCGGGGGGGGGGGGTGGGTGGGAGGGTCAGGAGTCATGGCCGTCACCAGTCGGGGGGGTCAGGAGTCGTGGCCGTCACTAGTTGGGGGGGGGGGGGGGCTTTACGAGTCGTGGCCGTCACTAGTCGGGGGGGGGGGGGCTTTACAAGTCGTGGCCGTCACTAGTCAGGGGGGGTGGGGGCTTTACGAGTTGTGGCCGTCACTAGTCGGGGGGGGGGTTACGAGTCGCGGCCGTCACTAGTCGGGGGGGGGGGGGGGGTGTTACGAGTCGTGGCCATCACTAGTCGGGGGGGGGGGTGTTTACGAGTCGTGGCCATCACTAGTCGGGGGGGGGGGGGTTCAGGAGTTGGCTGTCACAAGTCGGGGGGTCAGGAGTCGTGGCCGTCACTAGTGGGAGGGTCAAGAGTCGTGGCCATTACTAGTCGGGGGGGGGGGTGGTTACGAGTCGTGGCCGTCACTAGTCGAGGGGGGGGTTTACGAGTCGTGGCCATCACTAGTCGGGGGGGGGGTGTTTACGAGTCGTGGCCATCACTAGTCGGGGGGGGGGGGGTCAGGAGTTGTGGCTGTCACTAGTCGGGGGGGGGGGGGGTTCAGGAGTTGGCTATCACTAGTCGGGGGGTCAGGAGTCGTGGCCGTCACTAGTGGGAGGGTCAGGAGTCGTGGCCATCACTAGTCGGGGGTGGTGGTTATGAGTCGCGGCCGTCACTAGTCGGGGGGGGGGGGGTTCGAGTCGTGGCCATCACTAGTCGGGGGGGGGGGGGGGTTTCAGGAGTTGGCTGTCACAAGTCGGGGGGTCAGGAGTCGTGGCCGTCACTAGTGGGAGGGTCAGGAGTCGTGGCCATTACTAGTCGGGGGGGTGGTTACGAATCGTGGCCGTCACTAGTCGGGGGGGGGGGGGTTACGAGTCGTGGCCATCACTAGTCGGGGGGGGGTGTTTACGAGTCGTGGCCATCACTAGTCGGGGGGGGGTGTTCAGGAGTTGTGGCTGCCACTAGTCGGGGGGGGGGGGTCAGGAGTTGTGGCTGTCACTAGTCGGGGGGGAGGGGTTAGGAGTCGTGGCCATCACTAGTCGGGGGGGGGGGTGGTTATGAGTCGCGGCCGTCACTAGTCGGGGGGGGGGGGTTCGAGTTGTGGCCATCACTAGTCGGGGGGGGGGGTGTTTACGAGTCGTGGCCATCACTTGTCCGGGGGGGGGGGGGGTTTCAGGAGTTGGCTGTCATAAGTCGGGGGGTCAGGAGTCGTGGCCGTCACTAGTGGGAGGGTCAGGAGTCGTGGCCATTACTAGTCGGGGGGGTGGTTACGAATCGTGGCCGTCACTAGTCGGGGGGGTGGGTTACGAGTCGTGGCCATCACTAGTCGGGGGGGGGGTGTTTACGAGTCGTGGCCATCACTAGTCGGGGGGGGGGGGGGTCAGGAGTTGTGGCTGCCACTAGTCGGGGGGGGGGGGGGTCAGGAGTTGTGGCTGTCACTAGTCGGGGGGGGGGGGAGGGGTTAGGAGTCGTAGCCGTCACTAGTCGGGGGGGGGGGTTTACGAGTCGCGGCCGTCACTAGTCGGGGGGGGGGGGGGGGACGAGTCATGGCTGTCACTAATCGGGGGGGGGGGGGGGGGTTACGAGTCGTGGCTGTCACTAGTCGGGGGCAGGTTCAGGAGTTGGCTGTCACTAGTCGAGGGGTCAGGAGTCGTGGCCATCACTAGTGGGAGGGTCAGGAGTCGTGGCCATCACTAGTCGGGGGGTGGTTACGAGTCGTGGCCGTCACTAGTCGGGGGGGGGGGGTTACGAGTCATAGCCATCACTAGTCGGGGGGGGGGGTTACGAGTCGTGGCCATCACTAGTCGGGGGGGGGGGTCAGGAGTTGTGGCTGTCACTAGTCGGGGGGGAGGGGGGTTCAGGAGTTGGCTGTCACTAGTCGGGGGGTCAGGAGTCGTGGCCGTCACTAGTCGGGGGGTGGAGGGGTCAGGAGTCGTGGCCGTCACTAGTTGGGGGTGGGGGGGGGGTCAGGAGTTGTGTCCGTCACTAGTCGGGGGGGGGGGGGTCAGGAGTCGTGGCCGTCACTAGTCGGGGGGGGGGGGGGACAGGAGTCGTGGCCGTCACCAGTCGGGGGGGTTGGGGTTTGTTAATCTCAGGAGTCGTGGCCGTCACCAGTCGGGGGGGGGGGGGGCGGGGGAGAGGGGGATTCGTGGCCGTCACCAGTCGGGGGGAGGGCGTCTGTTCTGGAGTCGTGGCCGTCACCAGTCGGGGGGGGGGAGGGTCAGGAGTCATGGCCGTCACCAGTCGGGGCGGTCAGGAGTCGTGGCCGTCACTAGTCGGGGGGGGGGGGCTTTACGAGTCGTGGCCGTCACTAGTCGGGAGGGGGGGGCTTTACAAGTCGTGGCCGTCACTAGTCAGGGGGGGTGGGGGCTTTACGAGTTGTGGCCGTCACTAGTCGGGGGGGGGGGGTTACGAGTCGCGGCCGTCACTAGTCGGGGGGGGGTGTTACGAGTCGTGGCCATCACTAGTCGGGGGGGGGGGTGTTTACGAGTCGTGGCCATCACTAGTCGGGGGGGGGGGGGGGTTCAGGAGTTGGCTGTCACAAGTCGGGGGGTCAGGAGTCGTGGCCGTCACTAGTGGGAGGGTCAAGAGTCGTGGCCATTACTAGTCGGGGGGGTTGTTTACGAGTCGTGGCCGTCACTAGTCGAGGGGGGGTTTTACGAGTCGTGGCCATCACTAGTCGGGGGGGGGGGTGTTTACGAGTCGTGGCCATCACTAGTCGGGGGGGGGGTCAGGAGTTGTGGCTGTCACTAGTCGGGGGGGGGGGGTTCAGGAGTTGGCTATCACTAGTCGGGGGGTCAGGAGTCGTGGCCGTCACTAGTGGGAGGGTCAGGAGTCGTGGCCATCACTAGTCGGGGGTGGTGGTTATGAGTCGCGGCCGTCACTAGTCGGGGGGGGGTTCGAGTCGTGGCCATCACTAGTCGGGGGGGGGGTTTCAGGAGTTGGCTGTCACAAGTCGGGGGGTCAGGAGTCGTGGCCGTCACTAGTGGGAGGGTCAGGAGTCGTGGCCATTACTAGTCGGGGGGGTGGTTACGAATCGTGGCCGTCACTAGTCGGGGGGGGGGGTTACGAGTCGTGGCCATCACTAGTCGGGGGGGGGGTGTTTACGAGTCGTGGCCATCACTAGTCGGGGGGGGGGGGTTCAGGAGTTGTGGCTGCCACTAGTCGGGGGGGGGGGGGGTCAGGAGTTGTGGCTGTCACTAGTCGGGGGGGAGGGGTTAGGAGTCGTGGCCATCACTAGTCGGGGGGGGGTGGTTATGAGTCGCGGCCGTCACTAGTCGGGGGGGGGGGTCGAGTCGTGGCCATCACTAGTCGGGGGGGGGGGGTGTGTTTACGAGTCGTGGCCATCACTTGTCCGGGGGGGGGGGGGGTTTCAGGAGTTGGCTGTCATAAGTCGGGGGGTCAGGAGTCGTGGCCGTCACTAGTGGGAGGGTCAGGAGTCGTGGCCATTACTAGTCGGGGGGGTGGTTACGAATCGTGGCCGTCACTAGTCGGGGGGGGGGGTTACGAGTCGTGGCCATCACTAGTCGGGGGGGGGGGGGGTCAGGAGTTGTGGCTGCCACTAGTCGGGGGGGGGGTCAGGAGTTGTGGCTGTCACTAGTCGGGGGGGGGGGAGGGGTTAGGAGTCGTAGCCGTCACTAGTCGGGGGGGGGGGGTTTACGAGTCGCGGCCGTCACTAGTCGGGGGGGGGGGGGACGAGTCATGGCTGTCACTAATCGGGGGGGGGGGGGGTTACGAGTCGTGGCTGTCACTAGTCGGGGGCAGGTTCAGGAGTTGGCTGTCACTAGTCGAGGGGTCAGGAGTCGTGGCCATCACTAGTGGGAGGGTCAGGAGTCGTGGCCATCACTAGTCGGGGGGTGGTTACGAGTCGTGGCCGTCACTAGTCGGGGGGGGGGTGTTACGAGTCGTGGCCATCACTAGTCGGGGGGGGGGGTTACGAGTCGTGGCCATCACTAGTCGGGGGGGGGGGGTCAGGAGTTGTGGCTGTCACCAGTCGGGGGGGGGGGGGTTCAGGAGTTGGCTGTCACTAGTCGGGGGGTCAGGAGTCGTGGCCGTCACTAGTCGGGGGGTGGAGGGGTCAGGAGTCGTGGCCGTCACTAGTTGGGGGTGGGGGGGGGGGTCAGGAGTTGTGTCCGTCACTAGTCGGGGGGGGGGGGGGTCAGGAGTCGTGGCCGTCACTAGTCGGGGGGGGGGGGGGGTCAGGAGTCGTGGCCGTCCGTCACTAGTCGGGGGGGTTCAGGAGTCGTGACCGTCACTAGTCGGGGGGGGGGTTCAGGAGTCGTGACCGTCACTAGTCGGGGGGGGTCAGGAGTCGTGGCCGTCACTAGTCGGGGGGGGGGTGGTGGTTACGAGTTAGTCGGGGGGGGGTGTTATGAGTCGTGGCCGTCACTAGTCGGGGGTCAGGAGTCGTGGCCGTCACTAGTCGGGGAGGGGGGGGGGGGGGGAGTCAGGAGTCGTGGCCGTCACTAGTCGGGGGGTCAGGAGTCGTGGCCGTCACTAGTCGGGGGGGGGGTCAGGAGTCGTGGCCGTCACTAGTCGGGGGGGGGTCAGGAGTCGTGGCCGTCACTAGTCGGGGGGGTCAGGAGTCGTGGCCGTCACTAGTCGGGGGGGTCAGGAGTCGTGGCCGTCACTAGTCGGGGGGGTCAGGAGTCGTGGCCGTCACTAGTCGGGGGGGTCAGGAGTCGTGGCCGTCACTAGTCGGGGGGGTCAGGAGTCGTGGCCGTCACTAGTCGGGGGGTCAGGAGTCGTGGCCGTCACTAGTCGGGGGGATCAGGAGTCGTGGCCGTCACTAGTCGGGGGGTCAGGAGTCGTGGCCATTACTAGTCGGGGGGTGGTTACGAATCGTGGCCGTCACTAGTCGGGGGGGGGGTTACGAGTCGTGGCCATCACTAGTCGGGGGGGGGGTGTTTACGAGTCGTGGCCATCACTAGTCGGGGGTGGGGGGTCAGGAGTTGTGGCTGCCACTAGTCAGGGGGGGGGGTCAGGAGTTGTGGCTGTCACTAGTCGGGGGGGGAGTGGTTAGGAGTCGTGGCCATCACTAGTCGGGGGGGGGGGTGGTTATGAGTCGCGGCCGTCACTAGTCGGAGGGGGGGTGGTTATGAGTCGCGGCCGTCACTAGTCGGGGGGGGTTCGAGTCGTGGCCATCACTAGTCGGGGGGGGGGTGTTTACGAGTCGTGGCCATCACTTGTCCGGGGGGGGGGGGGGGTTTCAGGAGTTGGCTGTCACAAGTCGGGGGGTCAGGAGTCGTGGCCGTCACTAGTGGGAGGGTCAGGAGTCGTGGCCATTACTAGTCGGGGGGGTGGTTACGAATCGTGGCCGTCACTAGTCGGGGGGGGGTTACGAGTCGTGGCCATCACTAGTCGGGGGGGGTGTTTACGAGTCGTGGCCATCACTAGTCGGGGGGGGGGGTCAGGAGTTGTGGCTGCCACTAGTCGGGGGGGGGGGTCAGGAGTTGTGGCTGTCACTAGTCGGGGGGGGGGAGGGGTTAGGAGTCGTAGCCGTCACTAGTCGGGGGGGGGGGGGGGTTTACGAGTCGCGGCCGTCACTAGTCGGGGGGGGGGGGGGGACGAGTCATGGCTGTCACTAATCGGGGGGGGGGGTTACGAGTCGTGGCTGTCACTAGTCGGGGCAGGTTCAGGAGTTGGCTGTCACTAGTCGAGGGGTCAGGAGTCGTGGCCATCACTAGTGGGAGGGTCAGGAGTCGTGGCCATCACTAGTCGGGGGGGTGGTTACGAGTCGTGGCCATCACTAGTCGGGGGGGGGGGTCAGGAGTTGTGGCTGTCACTAGTCGGGGGGGGGGGGGTTCAGGAGTTGGCTGTCACTAGTCGGGGGGTCAGGAGTCGTGGCCGTCACTAGTCGGGGGGTGGAGGGGTCAGGAGTTGTGTCCGTCACTAGTTGGGGGGGGGGGGGTCAGGAGTTGTGTCCGTCACTAGTCGGGGGGGGGGGTCAGGAGTCGTGGCCGTCACTAGTCGGGGGGGGGGGGTCAGGAGTCGTGGCCGTCCGTCACTAGTCGGGGGGGTTCAGGAGTCGTGACCGTCACTAGTCGGGGGGGGGGGTCAGGAGTCGTGGCCGTCACTAGTCGGGGGGGGGGGGTTACGAGTCGTGGACGTCACTAGTCGGGGGGGGGGGGTGTTTACGAGTCGTGGCCGTCACTAGTCGGGGGGGGGGGGTTACGAGTTAGTCGGGGGGGGGGTGTTATGAGTCGTGGCCGTCACTAGTCGCGGGGTCAGGAGTCGTGGCCGTCACTAGTCGCGGGGTCAGGAGTCGTGGCCGTCACTAGTCGCGGGGTCAGGAGTCGTGGCCGTCACTAGTCGCGGGGTCAGGAGTCGTCGCCGTCACTAGTCGCGGGGTCAGGAGTCGTCGCCGTCACTAGTCGCGGGGTCAGGAGTCGTGGCCGTCACTAGTCGCGGGGTCAGGAGTCGTGGCCGTCACTAGTCGCGGGGTCAGGAGTCGTCGCCGTCACTAGTCGGGGGGGTCAGGAGTCGTGGCCGTCACTAGTCGGGGGGGGGTCAGGAGTCGTGGCCGTCACTAGTCGGGGGGGGGTCAGGAGTCGTGGCCGTCACTAGTCGGGGGGGTCAGGAGTCGTGGCCATCACTAGTCGGGGGGGTGGTTACGAGTCGTGGCCGTCACTAGTCGGGGGGGGGGGTTACGAGTCGTGGCCATCACTAGTCGGGGGGGGGGGGTTACGAGTCGTGGCCATCACTAGTCGGGGGGGGGTCAGGAGTTGTGGCTGTCACTAGTCGGGGGGGGGGGGGGGGGTTCAGGAGTTGGCTGTCACTAGTCGGGGGGTCAGGAGTCGTGGCCGTCACTAGTCGGGGGGTGGAGGGGTCAGGAGTCGTGGCCGTCACTAGTTGGGGGTGGGGGGGGTCAGGAGTTGTGTCCGTCACTAGTCGGGGGGGGGGGGGGGTCAGGAGTCGTGGCCGTCACTAGTCGGGGGGGTTCAGGAGTCGTGACCGTCACTAGTCGGGGGGGGGTCAGGAGTCGTGGCCGTCACTAGTCGGGGGGGGGGGTTACGAGTCGTGGACGTCACTAGTCGGGGGGGGGGGGTTTACGAGTCGTGGCCGTCACTAGTCGGGGGGGGGGGGGGTTACGAGTTAGTCGGGGGGGGGGTGTTATGAGTCGTGGCCGTCACTAGTCGCGGGGTCAGGAGTCGTGGCCGTCACTAGTCGCGGGGTCAGGAGTCGTGGCCGTCACTAGTCGCGGGGGGGGGGTCAGGAGTCGTGGCCGTCACTAGTCGGGGGGGGGGGGTCAGGAGTCGTGGCCGTCACTAGTCGGGGGGGGGGTCAGGAGTCGTGGCCGTCACTAGTCGGGGGGGGGGGGTCAGGAGTCGTGGCCGTCACTAGTCGGGGGGGGGGGGGTCAGGAGTCGTGGCCGTCACTAGTCGGGGGGGTCAGGAGTCGTGGCCGTCACTAGTCGGGGGGGTCAGGAGTCGTGGCCGTCACTAGTCGGGGGGGTCAGGAGTCGTGGCCGTCACTAGTCGGGGGGGTCAGGAGTCGTGGCCGTCACTAGTCGGGGGGGTCAGGAGTCGTGGCCGTCACTAGTCGGGGGGGTCAGGAGTCGTGGCCGTCACTAGTCGGGGGGGTCAGGAGTCGTGGCCGTCACTAGTCGGGGGGGTCAGGAGTCGTGGCCGTCACTAGTCGGGGGGGTCAGGAGTCGTGGCCGTCACTAGTCGGGGGGGTCAGGAGTCGTGGCCGTCACTAGTCGCGGGGTCAGGAGTCGTGGCCGTCACTAGTCGCGGGGTCAGGAGTCGTGGCCGTCACTAGTCGCGGGGTCAGGAGTCGTGGCCGTCACTAGTCGCGGGGTCAGGAGTCGTGGCCGTCACTAGTCGGGGGGTCAGGAGTCGTGGCCGTCACTAGTCGGGGGGTCAGGAGTCGTGGCTGCCACTAGTCGGGGGGGTCAGGAGTCGTGGCTGTCACTAGTCGGGGGGTCAGGAGTCGTGGCTGTCACTAGTCGGGGGGTCAGGAGTCGTGGCTGTCACTAGTCGGGGGGTCAGGAGTCGTGGCTGTCACTAGTCGGGGGGTCAGGAGTCGTGGCTGTCACTAGTCGGGGGGTCAGGAGTCGTCGCTGTCACTAGTCGGGGGGTCAGGAGTCGTGGCTGTCACTAGTCGGGGGGTCAGGAGTCGTGGCTGTCACTAGTCGGAGGGTCAGGAGTTGTGGCTGTTACTAGTCAGGGCTGTGGTGGCCATTTTTCAGGGGGTCAGGAGTTGTGGCTGTCACTTGTCAAGGGTTGTAGTGGTCACTTGTCAAGGGGTCAGGAGTTGTGGCTGTCACTAGGAGGTTACAGCTGCTGTCCTAGTTGTGAGAAGAGAAGTTGCTGTGGAATTCTCTGGAATAAGATCCTCCTACATAGCGGAAGTGTTTCACACTATTTCGTCCCTACGTTACCTGGTTTCCAGTCACAGCTCCGGTCCGGTATACAAACACAAACTCTCCCGCTCTACCACTCTAATCCCGCGACATCTCACACAGGAAGCACGAGCAATGCATTGTGGGAAACGTAGTCATCTCGGCGTAGGCCTCTCCGTGTTCCGGAAGTCAGGGGTTTCATGGGATATGTAGTTTCCGCCGCCGCTTTCGGTGCCCAGCATCTCTGATGTTTGCGAGTTACTGTTAGTTCCAGTGATGCCAGGCTTCACCTGCTGCGTCCCGGGCTGCTACAGCAATTCTCACAGGGACAAAGGGCTGCACTTTTACACGTTCCCGAAAGATGCCGAGCTGAGACACTTGTGGCTGAAGAACGTGTCGCGGGCTGGAGTCACTGGCTGCTTCAATACTTTTCAGCCCACTAACGGGCACCGGGTGTGCAGCCTGCACTTCCATGGAGGGCGCAAGTCTTACAGCATCAAAGTGCCCACCATATTCCCGCTCAGGGGGGTGAACGAGCGGAAAACCCGCAGGGGCAATGCTGGGGACAGGTCCAAGAAGAGGCATCACCAGGCGGGCGGCTACGCTCCGGGCTCCACCACTGTGCTGGTGACGGCGCTGCCAGGGCAGGAGCAGGAGGTGCTGGAGCTGACAGCAGGAGGGGCAGAGATGATGCTGCTGGGTGCTGCACCTGGCATGGGGGCAGACATGGGCAGTGTGGAGGCTTCCGCTGCAGCTATGGGCAGGGCACTGGGGGCAGGAGACCCTTCAGAACCAAACCCAATGAACCTTACGGTGAAGCTGGACCATGGAGGAGGAGGGGGCTCTGGTCTGGGCACACACTACTCTGCAGCCACCTCCCACCAGCAGCTCCAAGTAGTGGTAGTGGGAGAAGACAACTACCCCATCCCAGAGTACTACCCATGCCCCCAGTTCTCAGACCACTCTTACTCTATGTCTTCAGGAACCACCACAGAGGAACTGCTGAGGAAGCTCAATGAGCAGAGGGATATTATAGCTCTAATGGAGGTCAAAATGAAGGAGATGAAGTCCAGCATTAGGCATTTAAGACTCACAGAGGTTAAACTGAGAGAGGAGATCCGCCAGAAAGATAAAGTCTTGTCAATGAACGCTGCCAAGAAAAAACTTGAAGGCAACTCCTAAGATGACTGACTGGCAGCTGCCCCTTGCCTCTAGCTGAAACTTTCCGAAACAGAAGCTGCCATCAACCTGTGGCACCACAGGAATGGACCCTATGGGAATGTAACTTTGTCTGAGGTGTCTCCGAGCTGTTGTAGATGGTTCCTTTCATTAGATGTTTATGACAACTGTGCAGAACTCCCTGTCATGGTACAAATGATAAGTCAGATGTGTTTAGTTGTTACATTTTAAATTTTGCATGTGTATTGTTGTCTACAAACACGAAAACAATGGGAATTTTATGTTCAGTTTTCTGTAGATGTTGGGTTCAGCACCTGTAGAGAGAGGAGACTTCTTTGGACACGTTTGAACATCCACTGAACACCTTTTTATGCACTTACTATGACTCTGAAAACAAATATTGTTTTGCAAAGATGTGTTGCTTTTCCTTAAAGCTGTAAAACATAACTAGTTTTTTTCAGGAGATCCATGAATAGGCAGGATTGTCACATCCACTAAAGAGATAAAAGGTCAAACTGGCTCATCAATGGATCGCTCATGACTAGCGATGCAGCTGCCATCTCTTAAAATGGTTTCTATCCTATGGAAAGGGACTATGGACACATATAGTGTATCATGACATAAAGAGACTTTGGCAAATTGGTCTGAAAATCAATAATGTTTTTTTTTTTTTTTAATAAAACTTTATTTTGATGCAATCATGAGAGTCTTAGCTGGATGGAAGAACAGATGTGTGTTCCCTAGCTTCCCAGCTGCAATGGATAAGCATATCTCACTACTGCTGTTGACACTGCAGAGGGAATATGGTGCAATCTTTATCCCAGGATTGCAGCTGGACTGGTGGCCTGTCCACGCTGCATTGAAACACTCCATAGCTTCTAACCTCTGCTATTACTAAAACCTATTAAAGCTTGTTAAATACGGCAACCGTCAGGCCCCTGCACAGGAACATGACTCGTGTGCTGGCCAGATCCCAAGGACCAAACGGAGTGCATAGGATGGGAGGCCTTGCATCATAGTGAAATGGGGTGGCATGGACTCCTTGTCTTCCAGCCAAACAGCAAAAGCAGACATTGCAACAACTTTCACAGCATCAGGCCTGCTGCTGTGCTTCCATACAGGGGATACTTGCATATTATATCATCATAATTCAAGGATTCCCGTTCCAATGTAATGTGCTCCGTCATTGGACCCAGCATGATTGTGTTTAGGGTGGGCAGATATCAAACCACAGCAGTGTGAGAACACTTCTTCAGTTCTCTTGGTCCAGCTACAGAGACCTACTGATACCAGACAAAATGGTATAACACAGATCTTCGGGACACTCTCTGCAGTTTTGTATGGTTTATAACTGCTGACACAATCTCCCTGAATAAAAGACGAGCAATATAGGACTAGCAAAAGATGTTCTCTATCAGCTTTGACTCTCTTAAAGGAAATCTACCTCCAGGATGAAGGATTGTAAAACATACTGGTTTGAGCCCCATCTGGAAGGATCCACTTTTATTTAAGCTTCATATGCCCTTGTTTTTACGATTAAAATGCATTAAAATTATGCAAATGAGCCTGAGGGGCCCCAAGATCCATAGGTATTTATTGAGCCTGGAGCCCCTCAGGTTCATTTGCATAACTTGTAAACCCTTTAAAAAAAAAAACAGGGAATAAGAAAGTGAAAAAAAGAGCAGATCCTGCTAAAGGGGGTATACACCTGTATGTCAGTGTGCTTGTTTTACAAACCGTTATCCTGGTGGTAGAAGTCCTTTAAGTCTTTGCTCATGCGTGTGCTCACTGGTCTGCACCTAAAATCACAGAACTGAATGTAAATGTCCGTTCAATGATTCTAGGTTAATTCCAGAAAATCCTGCAAGTCCACAGATGGGGGAGAGAGTTATGACGTCCATATGATCTTAGAATATATTACTTTTTTATGCTAGCCTGTTCTCCACAGGTTCACTAGACAAGGAAAAAAACTCCTTTAGGTGTCAATTTGTACTGATCCCCATGTGTTCCTTTGCAGAAACAGCCCACCTTTTCCTCAATGGGGAAAAGATTGCTATGAATCTATCCATATATATTTATTCACTAACATATTCATTATGTCACATTTCATAATTTCAATTCCAAAATCAGCTTTGCCACATGACCCATGTGTTCAATGTATAGCCTAGAAAACATTAAAAAAGTAAATATTTTATTACATCAAGCATAAAACTTAATGATAAAACAGTAGGATCATGCAATAAAATAGATATGCTCATTTGTAAATATCTACATAACTTTACATTCATGTTTTATTCATACACCTTTGATGCAAATCCAAAGCTGCAGTTATCTACCATCTTTGCAGATACAATGCTTCCAGCCTATCATGTGGATACACAATTTGCAAAATAAAGGAATTATTATTATTATTATTATTATTATTACACGATCAGGGCAGGAGATGAGAAGTGATAACTGGCTTTGAGGTGTAGTAGTTGTGTTTATATATAGGATAGGTGGAGTAGTAGTATGCTTTGCCCATAGAAGTAGGCAGTAGTCACTAAAGAAACATTAGATGAACATCCACAGATGGACACCCATAGACAAATCATTAGGAGAGGCCAGGGCATAATGGGGGTTACATTGGGGCTCATTTACTAAGGGTCAGTGGAAGGCACAAACGTCGGATATTCTGACGATAACTTGTGCATTTAAAAGGGTATTGTGGCGCTTGCAATCGGATTTTGCCGCAATCGCGCTGGGTCTCATGCAACACAAATTGGGGGACGTCTGTCAGATGATCCGATGGATTCGGACTGAGCACGGGGTTTAACATTTAAATTGTGTCTCAAGACATACAGTTACATGCACCAAGAAGCGACACATGCAGCATATCGGGCATATGACCTCAGTGAATCGCGGCAGAGTTCATCCTTGTCGGACATTCCGGATCAGGGCTTGCGCAGGGACCGGGTAAGTAAATGTGCCCTATTGTGTCCATTTGAAGAGGTCTGGCAGAACTCATGCCCAAAAAAGTTTGACTCTTTAGCTATAAGCAATAAACACCCCCTACATAGTACAATTCTCCAACTATAGAGTACCATAAGCAACCAACAATTAGCACATTGTAATGAATGGGTTAAAAAGAGACAGTCTCGGGTCTTCGGAAGATCCAAGGCTGTCATAGCAACGGATCGCTGCTCCCTGATGACATTACGGAGAGCGTCGATCTATCTTTTTTAAGCCACCGGCAGCTTTCCCGGCAGTGATTACAGGAATAACACCCGTGCTCGGTGCTGTCACTGATCGCGGGTGTTACCGGTAAGTCTTTGCTGCAATATGCCCTCTCCATGTACCCACACCTGACGCATCCCGTACTATAACTGCGCGCGTCGTTAAGGGGTTAAAGGGCATCTATCAACCACCAGTGTACTGGTGGTAAAGTGTCCTAATTAGACCGCTCGTTCAGTCTACAAGATAGGGGACCATTTTAACACGTTTTCTTGCATCTTTATTAATGAAATAATAACTTTGTAAAACAGCCGGAGGTGCTCAGACTGACAGGGCCTAGCCCCTCTCGGCTTCCCCGGCTTTTAATTTATGCATACCCCAGCTGCAAGCCTCCTCCTGCGCCTCTGGCTGTGTTACAAAGTCATTATTTCATTAAGAAAATGTGTTAAAAAAGGGTCCCCCCTATCCCCAGATTTCAAATCTGCCCTGTGTCACTATAAGTGGTTATAGCTTTGGGACGCTAAAAGATATCCAGGGGATTTTGAGATTGTTTTCTCGTGACACATTGTACTACAAATTAGTTTAAAAATTTGGATGATATCTTTTGCATTTAGTTATGAAAAAAACGAAATTTGGCAAAATTCTTTATTTTCAACGTTCTAAATTCTCTACTTTTGATGCAGATAGTCATAGCACCCAAATAAATTCATAACTTACATTTCCCAAATGTCTGCTTTATGTTGGATGGTTTTTTAAGATTCCACATATTTTACTAGAATGTTATGAGGCTCAGAATTTAGGTATCATTTTTCACATTTTTTGTAAAATCACCAGAACCCGTATTTAGATGGACCTGCTCAACTTCTAATTGACACTGAGAGGCCTAAATAATAGCAAGACTCATAAATTATCCCATTATGGAAACTACACCCCTCAATGTATGAAAAACCACTTTTAAGAAGTTTGTTAACCCTTTAGGTGTTTTATAGGGGTTAAAACAAAATGGAGGTGCAGTCTGCAAATTGTAATATTTTTTCACAATACACTCATTTTGGGTGGAAAATTAAACATTTACAATGGATTAAATGAAAAAAGGCTCCACAAAGTTTGATACCCAATTCCTCCCGAGTACACCGATACCCCATATGTGGTGGTAACCTGCTGTATGGGCGCACGGCCGGGCATAGAAGGGAAGAAGGCGCCATCCAGAGCAGATTTGCTATGTCACATTGTACAGGCTATAATTTTTTTCTTTTTTTAATGTGCACCTATAGGGGCTTATTTCTTTTGCCACATGAGATGCACTTTTCTGGTAGGTAATTTTAGGGCATCTATAGCTAATTGTTTTTTTTTTGGGTCGTTAACCATACAATAAAAATAGTATATTATTTTTTGAATCTATGGGTCGCCACGATTACGAAAATACCTCATTTATATAGATTTTCTATTTTTTCCCATTTTTACTGAATAAATAGTAATTTGGCAAAAATCTTGTTCATTTTAGCATCGATTCTGTTTTATTATACAGATTGTTACGGACGCGGCAATACCCAATATGTGGGTGTTTTTTGTGTTTTTTATACTTTATTAAGTGTTTTTATGGGAAAGTGACATTTTAGGGGCTTATATTTTAATATATTTATTTTTTATTTATTCTAATGTGTAGTGTTCAGTGTTTTTCACTTTTTTTTACTTATACATACTTGAACTTGAACCAGTGATGCTCTGATCACTTGTTCATGTCCAATACACTGCTCTACAATACTATTTTATTGTAGAGCAGTGTAATCTGTCTGTCATGCTCACACATGCTCAGACAGTTTGCAGTCAGATCTGGAAGGCCAGGGAGACCGGGCTGCTCCGGGGCACATGCCAGTCCTCGGAGCTGCCCAGAGGTGGATCGGATCCCCCCGCAGGGGATCCGATCCATAGCGCAAACACCCTGACAGCATGACCGCGGCGTGTAAGGGGTTAACACCCGCGATCGGAGCCGGCTGTTAGCGCAGGCTGTCAGCTGTAATAGACAGCTGACAGCCGCTGCTTCTGGTGCCGGCTCCGTTTGTCAGCCGTTACCAGAAGCAGGATGATATACTACGTCCCGTGCGCTCAGCATGTAGACCCGGGGACGTAATATAACGTCGTGGTTTAAGGCCTTGGGGGTTAAAGGAAATCAACCACTACTATACAGTGGTTTTGATCCGCAATCACATACATAATGGGGAAGACGAATCTATAAAAGTGAAGTACAGGAATGTTTTGATTTCAGAGAAAAAGAATTTTACAGCTTTCACTGTAAAACTTTCCACGACAAGATCACGGAGCTCTTTGAGTGCCTGTGCAGTTGCAAGGTCTTCTCATTTAGAAAACCTTGTGATGCCATTCGGACTGTGCAATGCGCCAGCTGTCTTTCACGAATTAGTCAATGACATCATCTGCTGTATACGTGTGTCGTAGTCTACCTGGACGACATTTTGGTGTTCTCCTCGGACCTTGAGTCCCACCAGTCCCACATACTGCAAGTTCTTGGTGGCCTTCGGGCCAATCGTCTCTACACTAAGATCGCGAAATGTTTGTTTCACCAACAGAGCCTTCCTTTCCTCGGCTATTTAATCTCTGACAGAGGCCTCCAGATCCTACCAAACTGTCTGCAGTTCTACAGTGGCCGCATCCAGAAGGTCTACAAGCCATTCAGAGGTTCCTGGGCTTTGCAAACTATTACCGGCAGTTTATGCCGCATTTCTCCACTCTTGTATCCCCCATCGTGGCGCTTTTACAAAGAAGGGCGCCAATCCCCGCCTATGGTCTTTGACGGCCAAAGAAGCCTTCTCGAAGTTGCAACTTTTTCACTAAGATTTTTTCTTCCAAAGACAGGAATTACTCCAATAGAGATAGAACTTCTGGCCATCAAACTTGCCCTGGAAGAATGGCAATGTCACAGGTACCCCTGCAACCCGATAATTGGCACTGGTCTGCAGCCTTACCTGATAAATTCCGAGCCCCTTCCTGGGTCTCCTGACAGATCTTTGTTCTTCTATGCCTAAGAGAAAGCTTTGTTCCATGCCCACTGCGATCATCCTGATTTCCCGTTGTGACCTCGATTCCAGTCCTGACTCCGATTCCGTGCTGCTGGTCTCGACCTCCTGCCTATCCCCGACCATGAGATTACCTGATGATTTTGTACTACGTCTTGGCCGCCACCGCAGACAAAGTGGCGTCTGTGGAACAACCTGGCAACCTGGTGGTAACCCGCCGCACCGGTG
Source organism: Engystomops pustulosus (assembly GCF_040894005.1). Classification (NCBI taxonomy): domain Eukaryota; kingdom Metazoa; phylum Chordata; class Amphibia; order Anura; family Leptodactylidae; genus Engystomops; species Engystomops pustulosus. The sequence continues at coordinate 113,764,639 of NC_092417.1, forward strand.
GATCTTCTGCAGCTTCCCGACATATGTCCGACTGGCACTGCGAAAGAGGATATTGACTTTGGGACATTGATTGCATCCGGCTGGGCACCCTCGGGTGCAACGCTCGGTTGCACTCATCTCCTGTTTCCACTGGTGGCCTGACCTGGTCAAAGATGTTCGAGATTTTGTGGGTTCCTGCACTTCCTGTGCTCGTAATAAGCCATCTCGCCTCAAACCAGCAGGTCTACTACTGTTGTTACCGATACCCAGCTGCCCATGGTCTCACATGGCCATGGACTTCATCACGGATCTTCCTTCTTCCTCTAGGAATACCGTCATCTGGGTGGTAACAGACTGCTTCTCCAAGATGTTCCATTTTGTGCCTCTGCCAGGTCTACCATCAGCTCCTTGTCTTGCCAGCCTGCTCCTAACGCACATCTTCCGGCTACATTGACTTCCTGAGCACATCGTCTCTGATTGGGGGGTCCAGTTTGTTTCCCACTTCTCGCATTCTCTCTGCAGTCAATTACAAGTAAAGTTGGATTTCTCCTCAGCGTCCAGTCCAATGGACAAGTAGAGAGGGTTAACCAGACTCTGAGACGTTACCTCCGTCATTTTGTTTCTCCCCGTCAAGAGGACTGGTCCGCTCTGTTGCCGTGGGCGGAATTCTTCTATAATTCCTTGGAGATGCTACTGACATCTTCGAGGTAACAGAAATCCTTGATATGAAGATGGTCAGAGGGAAGCAATTCTATCTTGTCGACTGGAAGGGGTTCGGGCGAGAGGAGAGATTCTGGGAGCCAGAGGATAAACTCTTGGGGCATGGTCTTCTTCATAAATTCATCCGGTCCAAGAAGAGCGGGAGGTTGAAGGGAGTGGGGGTCCTATCACGGGTGCTCCCGCGAACCAAGACTCGGGTGCACCTATGCTCCTCCGTCTGCCCCCGGGCCCATGTCACAGCTCTCACCTCTCCTCGATCCAGTGATGGCTCCGCTAGGCCAGTGCATGCATGACGACTTGGCGCTGGCTGACTGCCAATTCTGATAAAGTCTCAGCCTCTTCCTGTCTTCCTTGCTTGATCTTTGTGCTACATGTCATCGAGAAAGCTGTATTCTGAGACCTGTGTATTGATCTCCTGTTGTGATCCCAGAAACCGTGCGCGACTCTGCTCCTTCGCTGCCAGCCCTGACCTCCTGTTCCGTCTTTGACCTTGAACCATTGCTGCCTGCCTTGACCACCTGCCTGTCCCCGACTATGAGATTGCCTGCTTATACTGTAACTCGACCTTGGCTGCCATGGCGGACAAATCGCGACTGTGGAACGACCAGGTGGCACCACTCCGCAGCAAGACCAACCCTGGTGAAAACCAGGTGCCACTTAGATTTCGGTCCCAGGTGTCGGCTTGTGTCATCGTCCTTTGATGGTTCAGGGGGTTCACTACCCCAGAAGCTGTATTATAGTAGTTATATTCTTGTATTGCGCTCGCGGTTCTTACCTGTCCCCGCTCCTGTTCCTGGTCTTCCGGGCCATGCGCGATTGTCCCCATCTCCTAGGACGTGCATGCCCCGGCTTCAGAAAATTTAAAGGGCCAGTGCATCGTTAATAGGTACTGACCATTTCCCAGAATTGTATATAAACCTGCCTCTCCCTGCACACCCTGACGGATCTTCATGCCTTGTGTCTTAGAGAAAGCTTTGTCTTATGCCTTGTGCTGATCCCTTGCTGCCCGTCCAGGCCTTCTGACTTACACTGGCAATAGCCAGGGATTTAGGACATAGAAATATTCTGCAGCGCATGTTTTGTCCCTCTCTGCGCTGCTAATGTTGGGAGGTATGAGAGGGGGTGTTGCATATTGATTATGAGTTGCTGTATACTATGTTAACGTTCTGCCAATGTCTGATCAGTTCTGTAGTTAGTGATTAACCATCTATTGTGTGAGACAATTCTCATCATGTGAAGTGTCACACACAGTAAGAGGATTTAACAATGTCTAGTCTTTTGCTGTGCCAGATTTACTACTGTGATGATAAATTCTGGTGCATTATAAGACTGTTGGTTCCAACTTTAGACCTAGTTTTAGTTGGTCTAAATTGTGCGCCAGAATATTGGCTGCAGGAATGATTTCTTAAAATCCACGCCCCTTTCTCTTGAGGTCATTCCCCTTTTCGAAGGTCACACCCCCTTAGTTGGAAAAGTCGGAAAAGTGCCAAAAAAAGGTCTAGAAACCTTGATAAATGTGGTGCAAGGCATTCTACAGTTTTTTCTTGGCACAAAACCACCAGAATTGTGGCGCATAATAAATTCCCCCCAAAGTCTTGACCCTGTGCTTATAATATCTTAGAATGATTTAAATTTCCCATAACCAGTGGCGCACCTGCCATGAGGCGCCACCTACTGGACAAGGGGGCGGCATCGTGCTATCCCCCTGCCTGCCGGCCGTCACATCCCCATTCCTGTCGGCCAGCACATCCCCATTCCAGGCCGGCACACCCCCTGCAAGCCGGCACATCCCCATTCCCACCGGCTTGCACATCCCCCTGCATGCCGGTCAGCACATCCCCCCAGCCCTAAGTGCCGCCCCTCCTGTCCGCCCCGTGCCCCCACCCCTTTTACTACATGGCGGGGGGCTGTATGCGTTTTATACTACATGGCGGGGGCCGTATGCATTTTCTACTACATGGCGGTACTCTGTATCTATTTTCTACTACATAGCAGTTCTCTGTATGCATTTCATACTACATGGCGGTACTCTGTATGCATTTTATACTACATCGTGGCACGCTGTATGCATTTTATACTACATGGCGGTACGCTGTATGCATTTTATACTATAAGGCGATACACTGTATGCATTTTATACTACATGGCTGCACGCTATATGCATTTGATACTACATGGTGGTATGCTGTATCTATTTTATACTTCATGGCGGTACTCTGTACGCTGTATGCATTTTATACTACATGGTGGTATTCTCTATCTATTTTATACTACATGGGGGTACTCTGTATCTATTTTATACTACATGGCGGTACTCTGTATGCATCTTATATTACATGGCGGCACACTGTATACATTTTATACTACATGGCAGCACGCTGTATGCATTTTATACCACATGGCGGCACCCTATTTTATATATTAGGGGGGGGGGCGTCTCTCTATGGCTTGCCTCGGGCAGCAGAAGGCTTGGTTCACCCCTGCCCATAATGTCATAGCAGGGATGGGGCCACCATTTTGGTTCCTTGGTACAATCTATAAATACATGCACTGTACGCTCTGTAAATTTTGCAATTTGTACTTTATTAAATTGCGTGTATTTGTTGGTAATACATTTATAATTGTATTGTGATGCTCTTTTGGTAGGGCAGCACAGTGCCTAAGTGGTTAGCACTACAGCCTTGCAGCGCTGGAGACCTAGGTTCATGTCCCAAGGTCAATATCTGCAAAGAGTTTGTATGTTCTCTCCATGTCTGCGTGGGTTTCCTCCGGTTTCCTCCCACACTCCAAAAACAAACTGGTAGGTTGATTAGATTGTGAGCCCCAATGGGGACAGGGACCGATTTAGCAAGCTCTGTGTAGCGCTGTGTAATCTGTGTGTGCTATATAAATAAAGTAATTATGGTACTTATTATGCCCTTCTCCACTGTTTTCTTGACTGAGACATAACTAATGCAACCAGCAGGTGGCAGCATCACTAAGCGTTAGAAAGGCTCTGGCTATGTAGAGAAAAGGAACAAATATTCCAAAACAGTGACAGCGCATATTGGTGCCATAGGCACAGGGCCGATTCTAGCCTTTTTGCTGCCCGAGGTGAAAACGTAAATGCTTGCAGCAGCCTACCTCAATCCCCTGCTATATAAACTCCACTTAATTTACAGACAAATCTTAAAAAAAAGCGACCGCACTGATCAAAAAAAGATGACTACATTACTAATGTCTGACACTATACAGGCTGACGCTGTATGGACTTCATTACAACTTCTCCTAGCCGTCACCAATGTTTTCAACTCCTGGCTGCACATCTCTCACACAGCGCACCTAAAAAGGCTTGCATCCAGGATTAAGTATATCAAGCTATGTTTGCAGTGCTGCTCTCTCTCTCTCTCTATCTCTCTCTATAAATATATATGTGTGTGTTTTAAAATGTAGAGCAAACACACAAGGCATAACTCATCACCAAACGCAGGAGGAGCCTGCATATAGTTATTGGCTGTATAAAGTTGTTATAGGTGGACTGTATGTAGTTAGTTTTTATAGGGAGGCTGTATATTGTTATTATAGGGGGTGTATATAGTTATTATAGGTGGACTGTATATAGTTATTATAGGGGGTGTGTATATAGTGATTATAGGGGGACTGTATATAGTGATTATAGGGGGACTGTATATAGCTATAGGGAGGTAGTATATAGTTATAGGGGGCTGTATATAGTTATTATAGGGGGACTGACTGTATATAGTTAAAGGGAGCCAGTATATAAATATAAAGGGCAGTATATAGTTATTATAGGGGAACTGGATATAGTTATTATAGGGAGGCAGTATATAGTTATAGGGAGGCAGTATATAGTTATAAGGGGGCTGTATATAGTTATTATAGTGGGACTGTATATAGTTATTATAGGGAGGCAGTAAATAGTTATAGGGGGCAGTATATAGTTATAGGGGGCTGTATATAGTTATTATGGGGGGACCGTATATAGTTATTATAGGGAGGCAGTATATAGTTATATATTTATTATAGGGGCTGTATATAGTTTATGCTGTGGGACTGTATATAGGTAATGTTGGGGGCTGTATATGGTTATTGCTGGGGAGCCATATATATTTATTACTGTGGGCTGTATATAGTGATTACTGTGGGAGCTGTATACAGTGATTACTGGGAGTTGTATACGGTGATTGCTGTGGGAGCAGTATATGGTGATTGCTGTGGGAGCAGTATATGGTGATTGCTGGGGGAGCTGTATATTGTGGTTGCTGGGGGAGCTGTATACAGTGATTGCTGGGGGAGCTGTATACAGTGATTGCTGGGGGAGCTGTATATAGTGATTGCTGGGAGCTGTATATAGTGATTGCTGGGGAAGCTGTATATAGTGGTTGTTGGGGGCTGTATATAGTGAATACTTGGGGGCTATATATAGTGATTACTGGAGGGCTGTATACAGTGATTGCTGGGGGGTTGTATACAGTGATTGCTGGAGGAGCTGTATACAGTGATTGCTGGGGGAGCTGTATATAGTGATTGCTGGGGGAGCTGTATATAGTGATTGCTGGGGGAGCTGTATATAGTGATTCCTGGGGGGAGCTGTATACAGTGATTAATGTGGGGGTGTATACAGTGATTGCTGGGGGGCTGTATACAGTGAGTGCTGGGGAGCTGTATATAGTGATTGCTGGGGGAGCTGTATATAGTGATTGCTAGGGGAGCTGTATATAGTGATTGCCAGGGGGGAGCTGTATATAGTGATTACTGGGGAGGCTGTATAAAGTTATTGCTGGGGAGTGGTATATAGCGATTGCTGTTCCTTGTATGGACTATATTCAATGTGGGACCCCACCATGTTTTGCGCCCAGGGGCCCCCACCACCTTAATCCGGCCCTGGGCATTGCCATAATCATAGTGATCTATAGAATAAAGATAATGGGGCAGATTTACTTACCCGGTCCATTCGCGATCCAGCGGCGCGTTCTCTGCGGTGGATTCGGGTCCGGCCGGGATTCATTAAGGCAGTTCCTCCGACGTCCACCAGGTGGCGCTGCTGCGCTGAAGAGCATTGGAACGCACTCAAGTTCACCGGCCTATTCCTAGTGAAGGTAAGTGCAAGCTCCGCAACACTTTTTTTTAAAAAATGCGGCGGTTTTTCCGAATCTGTCGGGTTTTCGTTCGGCCACGCCCCTCGATTTCCGTCGGGTGCATGCCAGCGCCGATGCGCCACAATCCCGGGGCAATTCAGGGGAAATCTGCGCAAATCGGAAATATTCGGGTAACACGACGGCAAAACGCGAATCGGGCCCTTATTAAATGACCCCCATTATGTTATTTTTATGGTACGTTGTAGGCCCCCCAAAAATTACAAGAAGAAAGGAAACCAGAATTTATGATTTTCTTTCCCTACATACATTTAAGAGTTAATAAAATCTCATCAATAAGCCAATAACCAATAAAATGAAGTATTTGTAAAGTGCATCTCATATCGCTGAAAATAAGCCCTTACATGTCCAAATTGCCAAAAAAATAAAGATTGTATAACCAATAAAAAGAGACAATGCATAATATGCTCTGCATGGCACAGCTTCCCTTCGATGCCCTGGCGTGTGCCCATACAGCAGGTTACCTCATATGTGGGATATTTACATACTCAGGAGAAATTGGGTATCAAACTTTGTGGAGTGTTTTGGTATTTTTTCCACTAAGAATGTGTACATTTTTTGAAAAACACATTCATTCAGCCAAAAAAATGAAAATGTCAAAATTTTACACAATTTTGTTTTATCCACTGTAAAACAATTAAAGGGTTAACAAACTTCATGAAAGTTGTTTTACATACATTAAGGGGTGTAGTTTCTAATGATTTTGCGGTTTTTATGAAAATTTAAAAAATCGCACCTTAAGGTTCAAAGTCCCAGAACATCTTATAAAAATGAGAGGATGCGTAAAAAAACATGTCCACGTAAAGAAGACACTTGGTTAATGTTAGTCATCAAGCTTTTTTGCTGTTATGACTATGTATGGAAAAAGTAGAACAATTTGAATTTCGAAAATCGAGAATTTTTCAAAATTTTCACCAAATATCAATTTTTTTCAAAAATAAATGCAAAACATACCACCAAAATGTTTCAACTAACATGTACAAAGTGTCACAAGAAAACTATTTCAAAATCACTTAGTGTTCCAAAGTTATAACCACTTATAGTGGCACAGGGCAGTTTTGAATAAATGGGCCGTGTCAGGAAGGTGAAAAGTGGTGTCAGGCTTGCAGGTGTGGATCCCCTGGACCACTGCAGACGATGACACAAGCCACTACCTGGGACCGGAGTCTAAGTGGTACCCGGTTTTCACCAGAGCCCACCGCAAGGCGGGTTAGACAAGCTGCGGCGTGGTACCACCAGGTCGTTCCTCAGGCGTGACTTGTCTGCAGTGGCGGCCAAGGTAGAAGTACAGAGACGGCTGACAATCTTGTGGTCGAAGTCCAGGCACAAGGTCAGGGCAGGCGGCAGAGGTGCAACATCAGAGTCCGGTCCAGAGTCAGCAACAGGAGGTCCAAGCAGATGGGTACGGGAACACAGCACACACGACAGCAGCACGGAGGAACACTGGTACACGGGAACACGGAGGAGGTCAGGTAACACTGGAACACGGAGGTCAGGTACACAGGAGACACAGGAACGCAGAAGACACAGGAACGCAGAAGACACAGGAACGCAGGAATCGCAGGCAAATCGCAGAATAGCTTTCTCTCAGGCAAGATCCGGCAAGAGTGTGAGGAAGGTGCAGGGTTTTTAAAGGGGAAGTGATCAGCCAGTGCACCAATTAGCGGTGCACTGGCCCTTTAAATTTCCTGAAGATGCCGCGCGCGTCCCCGCCTCCTAGGCCGAAACCTGGCAGCGATTCCGGAGCGGGGAGAGGTGAGTCGCGCCGGCACCACGCCTGCGAGCCCCGGGGAGCACGGGTGAGCCCGCGACCCGCGATATGGGTCGCGGGACCACCCTTGACAAGTGGCTTGAGTGTTAAGGGGTTAAAGGACATCTACCACCTCATTTTGGGGTGGTAGACTGTCACCAAACGTGCCAGAATGTGTGGCTGGAGGACTCCCACCCCTAAGGTAAGGAGCATGCATTTGGTGACGGTCTACCACCCCTAAATGTGGTGGTAGGTGTCCTTCAAAGTTAAGCACTATTACAATATGGCCCCTGTACCAATAGAAGCTCTCTCCTGGCCTAAAACCTCAGATCAGGAATAGAACAGACATTTAAGGAAATTTCCACATTTTCCCAAATTCTTTTGATAAAATATTCAGTACCTATTGCATTAATCAAACTGTACCAATTTATTATATAATTGTGGACTTGGCGACAATCCATTTTGCCATGACTCCGACTTCACCAAAATGGTCACTGACTCCGAATTCACAGCCCTGGTAGTAAACTTGGTTCTGGTCCCTTATGTATTTATCTTAGTTCCAATCCTGTTTCTACAAAGTAAGGGTTCAGTCACATGGCCATGGACATGTACGTCCCCATAGACGGCAATAGCGGCACTGCGGGGATACATGTGTGGCACCGATCCGGGCCGTACACCGCAAAAAGATAGAGCATGCTCTATCCTTCGGCGAGTGTGTGGCCATGAGAGTGTAAAAATATTAATATATGGCTGAGGGGCTATAAAACAATAAATACTATATACTCACCTACTCCGGTGGTCCCGCTGCACCCTTTGTCACTGCCAGGTCACTGTTTGTTTACACGCCTACTACAGCTTGAGTTTCAGTGTGTAAGGTCAGTGACACACATGGCGTTTTTGTTGAGATTTCAATGTTTTTACACATGCGTTTTTCAAATGTTTCCCTGCGTATACGTTTTTAAAAAACGCAATGCTTGATGTGTGGTAATTGCATGCAGATGTGTCTAGGAATTTGTAAAAATGCAGTGATCTTCTCCCTGCTGTTTGTGTATGTGATCACATGCGTTTACAAACGCAGACTACAAATACATGTGCAATGAAAACGCACCTCAAACACGGAAGGCACAAAAAACGCAAGGGAGAAAACACAAAGTTCAGACACTTTATCCAAAAACCTATTTAAAGTCCCCAGACATCTATTAATCTGATGATGTGCGCAGGTGCGTACCCACAAAATTTGCCAATCAGGGGCCCCGAAATTCCTAGTGGCCCCCTTCTTTCTTTAGATGATGGTCTTAGGTTTCTAATTCCTCAGTGTGTGTCGCCTTGGGGCTGCATTAGTTACACATGTGTATAGCCTTGCCATAACTTGCATATTAAAACGCATGTTTCCTTGTCCAGTGTAGACTGACTCTTAAAGTAATTACATAATTTTTTTCCTTAAATATGAAATGAGTTCAGGAATCCTCATATCCTGCTGCCTGGCAGAGACTACAAGTCCCGGCGGCCTGTGTGCGGGGCGGAGCCGCTCTGTGAGGAGCAGGAGGAGGAGGGCGGTGGCGGGAGCTGCGCGCTCGGCTGGAGCTTGCAGAGCAGGACCTCGTGAGGGGTAAGCGGGAAGTGGCAGCTCCCGGCCTCAGGCCTCAGCTCTCCATGCAGTGGAACGGGCCCGGTGCGCGCAATTGTGGCTGCTGTGGACCCCGCCCGCGTCCCGTCATGTTTCTCTAGTCTTCTTATAAGGAGCATGGCGGAGCTGTGGCCTGCGCCGGGTGAGGGTGGGAGCCGGGCTATCACTGGGGTGGTGAGCCGGGCCAGGCGGGGTAATGTGCTGCAGGATTATCACATCTTCCAGGTTTGTGAGCGATAGTGCAGACAATGAATGGAAGTTTCTGGGCCTGGCCATGCTGTCATGGGGGCGCTCCAGTACAATCCCCGCTTCATAGCAGTGTCTATGGGGGGCGGGCACTCCAGGGAGAAAGTTATCCCGGGCAGCACAGATCAGACACTGTTCACATTGCCAGAGGTATCTAACACAAAGGACCTTTCACCAACCCCAGGCTCTGTATATATATATATATATATATCTCACTGGTCCTGGTACTATTGGATTTTATTTCTGTCCTCACTGAAATTGGTGCTGACAGTTTTGGCAGGCAATGTGCTAATGTGACATGGGCGCTTCTGTGCCTGAACAGAAAACTTTGGGACTGGCTATATAAACAAATCACTTGCCCAATATCAGGAAGAATAGGGCCCGCTAGAATATTAGATGTGAAACATAAATGACTGCTAGGAGCAACAAAGGGAAAGTTAGAATAGCGCCGCAGTGTGGGGAGGCCACTGCTGGATGATACCAAGCACCACAAGCCACGTGATCTCTGCCACCAGGGAATGGGGGGCTGCTTACGTGCCAGGAGGATAGTGCTATGTGGGGCAGGGTGGGATGTGTCATTAGTTACATCAGTTTTTTTGCCTTTAAAATGTCTCACAAATGTCACCTCTGCTGACCTGCAACTTTTTCAAACCCACTCTATCTTTCGCTTCAGTCAACTTGCCCAGATTCCTCATGTGGCTCCAGGTGTAGGAGACAGGTTTATGGGGTGCACATTTTCAGAGTGAGAAATTTACATTCAAACCCACACCAATCCTTTCCTGGTGTAGGGGAAAAAATTCAGACAAATTTGCAGTTTTTAACAAAAAAGTCACATATCCACTGCAGACTTGAACACCTCATGTGCCACATTGATTGAGCTTTAGTGAGAGCTGCCATGATAAATCTGATTTATAAAAGAGCTCATACGTTAAAGGGGTTGGCTAGATTTAAAGGGGGACTATCAGCTCCTAAATTTCATTACAGGTAAAACTATTGCAAGTTCTAAGTTTTTTTTCCTTATTTCCAGCAATGTAAATTGGTTGCAGAGAGCTCAGCACTGAAGTCAAGCCCTTGGCTCCTCTGTGGGCTGCAGGCAGGTGAATGACAAAGGGTTAATGTGCATGAGGCTGAAGATGTACCTGGACACAGTGTAACTTTTCACCAAATTAACATTAAAAATTCATATCTGCCTATTCATCATACATTTAACCTTTAGAGGAGTCAGCCCTTTTTCGTTTGTTTTATTTTTTTACAAATTGTACTTTTAGTGGCGCCATTTAATATTTCGTATATTACCATATATATACTCTAGTATAAGCCGAGGCCCCCAATTTTACCACAAAAACCTGGGAAAACCTATTGACTCGAGTATAAGCCGAGGGTGTTAAATGCATTGGTCACAGCCTCCCCAGTATATAGCCTGCCAGCCCATATCCCCCAGGATATAGCCGATTGCGGCTCCGATGGCTTTAGGCGACCCCCAGTTTTGGTTATTCGACCCCCGCTGGGGTCACAACCCACAGGTTGAGAATCGCTGATCTAGGGAAAGGGTTGTTACACTTTTTTACTGTTTAAATTTTTTTATATTTACTATTTTTTCAGATCGTCTAGGGTACTTTAACCCTGCAGGGTCTAATTGCTCGTTTTATATACTACTATATTAAAGTATATACAGATTTTGGTGATCTCTAATAGCTTGCCAACTGCAGGCTATTAGATATCATTATACACGGCAAGTCTACAAGTCTCTGAAACTTGCCACCCTCCAATGACGTCACATCAGCAATTGGCCATCCAATATGGCGCTGTCAATCGGAAAGTAAGTTGGGTGCTGCGGTTGGCTTTGATTGCAGCAGTTAATAGGTTAACTGCCGCGATCACCGACCACGGTAGTGACAGCCGCCATGTACGGAGAGAGTTCAGCCTGTGAGCTATCTCCATATCATCCCTGCAGTGTTCAGCCCCCAGTGAATGCAGGTGATTGTGTGACCAGACTTTCCACAGGGACTGCCACAACCTTTTAGCTGTAATTCTGAGGCATTGGCATGCAGAGAGGGTGTGGCATATGATAGGACCTCCCACCATGACCCGACCACATGATGCATGAGAGAGATGAGGGAGCAGCTGTGTCCTGGGTATACAGGGAACTTACAGCTGGGATCAGCAGCAGCAGCCTCCACACCACAGCCTCTGTCTACTCTTCAATGTCTCTTTGAGAAGATGTCAGTAGGAGCCGCAAACACTGTATTGCAGAGTGTTGCTCTCCTCATTGTCCTGCATATACATGGAAAATCTGGATTTTTTTTAGAGGAGTAAAACTGCCTGCACAAGAGTCATTGACCCCTGTACAGGTGTTAATGCAACCTCTGACACTGGTTGTGGTTTACAGCTTCTATAACCCATCTGCACAGTGTGCCTAGAAACTCTCCACAGAGGTCAATGAGTTTGCTCCGTATGTTGCTGCCGATGGCCATGAGGCCATTGTTACTAGAGCTCAGAATATAGATGAGAATAAAATGCAATCAATGGAAAACCTTAGAAACGTTCACATGGATGTAAATTTCGATCACGGTAATCTCATGACAATAGTGTCAATGTAATATGTAAAAAAAACAAACCCCATGTGCCATTGTTATGGGGGTTCGGTGGATTATTATTCCTCTTGTAGCCCTCCTTCAAGCAATATGCTTATTGTCAGATTGCCAAGTCTGGTGTGGAGCAGAGCCTGTGACTGTCGTGTGACAGTGCTAGAAAAATGCTAACTAGACTGTGTATTAACACTTGGGAATAATTCCTTTATTTATATAGCACACACAGATTACTCAGCAATGCACAGAGCTTTCCAAATTGGTCCCTGTCCCCATGGGGCTCAACCTACCATTTATGTTTTGGATTGATGGAGACTAGAGAATTTTACTGTACCCGTATCAGTGGAGCAACACCTGTTAAATGATACAAGAGGGTTTGGGTGGTGAAAGGTAATTTGGCCCTTTTAACAACATGGGAAGGTCTTTACAGCTGTATGGAAAGAGCTCACAGGATGAGAAGATGATCAACTCTAGATGTTGTGGTTCTAGAGATCTTGGCATCCCGATGAATTACAATGCAGAAGTACGTCCTTCAGCTGACACCCTGCAGTGTGCCTTGGGGTTACGATCTGTGGAGAAAGGTCCTTAGGTCTGTCCTTCTCATTTGATAGGCTGATGGTGTATAATGTACTGTACTACACAAGTTGTACACTATACAAGCAATCGAATGACTGGATGTACATTGGGGCTGAGTGAAATGGTAAGATAAAAAAATTTTGTAACAGAGTTTTCCCTCATGTCCCAGCAGATACATCGAAAGGCATAATCCTCTTGATCTATCCGTCGGGTGGCGCGTACGCTGGACAAAACTACGCCTGTTGTAGTTTTGTGTTAACCTAACAAAAGTTCACAGGTTTTTAAAAAAGCTCAGACACGGAGCAGGACAGCCCCGTACCCATCCACGCCACGGGCAGCTGCGCCCCTTCATGCCCACATGTGGTGCCAGAAACTGCCGTTATGTGTGTTTTCTTAATACAAGTTAAACACTTTTTAAATAAATCTAGTTCCTTGTCTCCAGTTGTAGACAATAGCTAAAGTCAAGGTGTAAAAAATGTCAACAACTATGATGAATATTAAAAAGTTATAGCTTTTAAAATGTAGAAAATTGACAAAAAGTGCTTTGACTTCTTGGCCCAGGCTGTTCGCTCAGGGGTTAAATGGTTGGCCCATGGCTTTATGCAAGTCTAATAACTTTTTGTTAAATGAATATTTTTGGCAACAGGCTGATAATCCCGCTATGGCCTGTGCTGTACATTTCCTGGGTTGCGAGATCTTCACGGTGACGACTCAGCTTTGGCTTACTTAGGGCTCATTAACATGGCTGTAATGGGGACCGATATCTGTCCGCACCATTTGTGGCCAGATATTGGGCCCCATTGACTGCTATATGCAGTTAGCACCAGTTGTCTCACAGCACAGTAAACAGAGAACTATAGGACGTGTCCTATATATTCCACCTTGTTAATGTGCCAGCTGTATAATAATAATAATCTTTATTTATATAGCGCCATCATATTCAGTAGCGCTTTACAAATCATAGGGGACAAATATAATAAAACATGACAGAGCACAAACATTCGTATGGAACAAGAGGAGTGAGGTCCCTGCTCGCAAGAGCTTACAGTTTATGAGGAGGAGTGGGGAGACACAAGAGGTAAAAGAATATATAATGGTCAAGCCATTCTTCTTAAGGGAATAGAACAAAATATAATAAATGGAATTGCTGTCGCTTGACCAAGTCATCAGCTGTCATCTTATATACAAGGTCCAGGGTGAATGGGACTGCAGAGAAGTCTGGTGCCTGCTGGTTGCTGTAGAGGCTGTATGTTTGCTCATGCTATTGTCAATGTACACTTAGTGTTATCAATTTGCTTATTCTCTCTTATTCTTGCATTTCTCATTCAGGTTTCAGTTGTGTAAGCCTTCAGAATGGATGACAAGCAGATTTGGGAACAAATTGGCTGTAGCTTTGTACAACATTATTATCAGCTGTTTGACACTGATAGGACACAATTAAAAGCAATATATGTGAGTATCTGAGAAAATAGACCATATTCCCTTTCCTTTTATTTGGATGCTAGAAACTGATATATCACTAATGTTAGGATCACATCAGTGTTGGCTTTACCGTTTCAGAGCCCAAATTATGAATCCCAAGTTTTGCATGCACAACTTTCACCTTCTGTAGTTTTATGGCCTTAGACATTTACACATTAGTGAGTGTTGTGCGCCCCAAGTTGTATTACATGCGTAGCCTGTGGTGGCTGCAATGTCCGACACAACGCTGACAACTTTTTTCATATGTTGAGGGGTGTATTTTCGATAATGGGGTTATTTATGAGTCTTGCAATTATTTAGGCCTCTCGCAGTCAATTGAAAGTTGAGCAGGTCCCTTGAAATACAGGTTTTTGCGTTTTTCCAAAAAATGTGCAAAATGGCACCCAAATTTTAAGCCTCATAACATTCTGGTAAAATATGTGGATTCTTACAAAACCATGCCAAAATAAAGCAGACATTTTGGAAATGTACTGTATAAGCCGACCCGAGTATAACCCGAGGTACCCAATATTAACACAAACTGGGAAAACCTTTTGACTTGAGTATAAGCCTAGGGTAGTAAATGCATTGATCACAGCCTACACCCAGTATCTAGCCTGTAGTGTATAGACTGCCAGCACATTCCCCTTAGTGTGTATCCAGCAGCCACATATGTTCACCTTTCCAATGCCCCCGCAGGTCCTCTTCTGAAGTTCAGACTCAGTCTCCAGGTCCCCGCGCACTGCCGTCACATATACACATACTGTGCGACACAGCAGGTACCTGAAGACTGAGCTTCAGAAGACAGAAGAGGACTTGCGGGGGGGCTTCGGAAAGGTGAGTACAGAGTTTTTTTCCCCATAGACACGAGTATAAGCCAAGTGAGGGTTTTTCAGCATACTCAAGTATATACGGTAAGTTATGAATTAGTTTGGGTGCTTTGGCTATATTTTTCAAAAGTAGAGAATTTAGAACTTGGAAATTTGGCAAACATTTTGAATTTCTCAGCTTTCATCCAAATTTTTTTAAGCACTTTGAAGTACAATGTGTTAAAAGAAAAAAAACCCTGGATATGTTAAAGCGTTCTAAAGCTATAACCACTTATGTCCACTTTCAGAAAATTGATAGTTTGTGATTAAAAGTTATGTATATTTCTGTATCAATTCAACACTCTTATTCTAGATCTCTGCTTAGATACAAATCTGTCCATGGTCATGTGATGTCACACAAGTGCACAAGCTGTTAGTATCACAGTAATCAGCTGTGTTATAAAGAGCCGTGCACTTGTGACATCACATGACCATGGACAGGACCACTGGAAGTAAACAAAGAAGATTTCTATAGAATGACAGCAAGCAGAGATCTTGAAAACCAGGACGAATTGATACAGAAAGTGTATTAGAAAATTGAATAACTTTTCGTTACAAAAACAATTTCACTTATTTGCTGAAAGTGGACAACCCCTTTAATGTTCTAATTTCTAAATAGGTTTTCTGGGCCCCCAGCAATGTCCTTTCCTCAGTTTGGTGGAAGTAAAACGCAAGACTTTGCTGATCCGCTTTTCCAACTGCTTCCTGTTGCTGGGATCTATACAGGGGGAAGTGATGGATGCAGAAGGCGCCGTCCACTGCATAGAGGTGGTGTGGTAGTGCAGAAGCTCTTTTATAATTTACACAAATAGAAGAAGAGTTACAGTTCCTTGTCACTTAGTGGATCAACCATCTTCCAGTTCCATCCCTAGTATTGCTTCCAACACAGAAGAGATCAGAAAACCACTTTAAACGATTAAGATTACTTCAAATTATTTTATTAGTTATAAAAGCATTTACGCCCCTTATATCTATACTGCACTGTTTTGCATTAATATTTTCTTATTTTCCTGTTTTTCTGTTCTTTTAGACTGATGCTTCATGTCTAACTTGGGAAGGCCAGCAATATCAAGGCAAAGATGCAATTATTGAGAAGCTGTCAGTGAGTACTCTTTATTAGAAACAGATAATACTTTTAATTTATTTCTGTCAATTGCATATCTGGATAGCTTATAAATGTGCACCCTTGATATCCTATGATGCTCCATCTGGAAGAACTGACAGGGAGTAGAATTGGCAGCTTCAGATTTAGTGTTCTGTCTATGGGAGGTGCACAATGTATGGGTGACATCGGGAAGTAAATATTCGTATGTTTCCCAGGGTGAAATAAGGAAAACTGTTTTGAAGGCTGCCACCGTAACATCAGACGTACAAGACACTGGGTGATGGTTACCGATAGCATGCATTTGGGCTGTGGCACACCCACGTGCACTTTGATTCCATTTCTGAATTGAGTCAAAGCGGTGCGTTTGACCGCACCCCAAGGAGAATAGTTCTTTCCTGTCCTGTATCTTTGACACCCATAGTCTCTAATATGTATTGTATGATCAGACACCCAAGGGTTAAAGTGCCCTAGGAAGGCTGAAATAATAGTAAAAAAAAACCCAAAAACTATTTAATTCATTTTTAAAACCTGTTTTTTTGACGTTTAAATAGCCCAGTTCAGAACTTTCTTCTTTACAGTTGAATAAGCAATTCTCTAATTTAATATCATTAGCGATCTGCCTGCTTGCCATGGGAATCCCTATCCAAGTGGAGAGGAGGGTGGGTGGATGTTATTAAGAGCGGTTAATAGGAGATGTGCACACTTCTCATCAGCAGCTGCTGGGTGCAGGAGAATCATATAAAAATACGTTGGACCTTGAGGGATGCTTCCAGTCTTCCAATTACATACCAGGAATTATATGTAGCAGAGCTGTTTGTGTTTTGAAAATGTAAATGTAGTAGAAATGTGTATTTACTAAACTTTTGAATGCACAAATAAAGAGAAGTCAGACTCCCCATCAGTTCTAATAAATTGCTATCAGATCTGCACACAGTATATGTATATGTATATATATATGTATGTATTTGTGTGTGTGTGCAACCTTTTTGCACAGGAGAGGGTTGGCCTGCAGACAGTGGGCAATGAGGAAGTAAACAAACCCAAATACGAGTACTGAAAGGGTTAATCAAGACTTTTATTACTTTGACTCTTTCAGCAGACTTGAGCTTCATTCACACGACCTTTTGGGGGGACGGCAATGGCGGCATGTCCCGCGCCAAATGCTGGGAAAAGTTAGAGCATGCTCCATCTTTCCCTGTGTGTCTGAGTGTGATGCTGTTTTCCTCTCCTCTCCAGCACGCTGCCGGGTGGGCATACGTGTGTGGATGTACCCTTATGCTGGCTGCACACAGTGCAGTGGGTGGGAGTACCTGCATTATATTTCACTGTGTAGCCTGTGGGATCGTGCCACCATATGGCACAAATACAGGAGCTGCATATGTTTGTGTGTATCAGGACTTATGTAATGAAATGTTATAGGCAAAAAAAATAATAAAACATTTCCCCTTGGTATGTGGGCAGGAACGAAAACTGTCCTGCTTCTGAAGCAGTTGGAGGCAAACTTTGTTTACCCCCCCTCCTTCCCCCTAACGTCAGGTTTTGTAATAGAATGGAGGCTACCATACTGGATGAGACTGTGCCATCCTGTCTTTGAGATGAAATGCTGTTTTCATTTACGTTACCGTATTTTTCGGCCTATAAGGCGCACCAAAAATCCTTTAATTTTCTCAAATCAAAGGTGCGCCTTATAGGCCGGTGCGCCTTATATATGAACTTATATAGAAATGTACTACAGACAAGATTTACTGTACATTTACCAGTGTTTAATAGCTCCATCCCCAGAAATTTCCTGCACCTTCCCACACAGTATACAGGGTCCCTAGCTCCTGAAGTGCCCCCATCCTGCCCTCCTCTAGCATGGAGAGACCGGAGCTGCCATAGTGCTGACCACGAGGCAATCATCATCAGTAAACAATCCCCCATACCTGCCAGCCCTGTAACAGGGGAAAGAGAAGGAGCCACAGGGAACCCCACAGGAATAACACCCTGGCTGAGGAGGGAAGGAGAAGGGGCAGAGGGAGACCGCTTAACCCCTGCTGCATCACCCTGCATTAACCCCCAGCAGCCATACCTCTGAGATCGGAGCTCTCTGACAGCTGAAGACAAGTTTCCCGGGAAGTGTAGCTGGCTTGAACTGTGCACAGGTCTGCCCCCTGCTGGTCATTTTTAGGTACTGCATTTGATCCTGCGCCTTATACTCCAGTGCGCCTTATATATGAACCTAGATGTCTTGGCAGGCATTTATTAGAGGTGCGCCTTATAGGCCGAAAAATACGGTAGTTATGTTTGCTCCCTCTATTCCTTTATTTTCATTCTTTATGATTTCTATTCTATTGTCTTACAGGCGCTTCCTTTCCAGAAGATTGCACATAGTATAACTTCACAAGATCATCAGCCAACACCTGACAACTGTATTATCAGTATGGTTGTAGGTCAGCTAAAGGTAATCCCTTTTACTTCATCACCCCATGGCCTATATTCTGCTTGTTTGCACTTCTTTTGTTGTGTATTTTTGAGAATGCGTTGTGATTGTCATTGCATCTCAGAGGCTGTCACAAGTTTTCATTGGTATCCCCTATACATGGATCTGCAGGATGCATGCCTGACATACCACTCCAGCAATGGAGAATAGGACCCTTGTTGTCTGTGCCCCAGCCAATGAAATCCCACCAATCATAACATGGCCTGCTATGCTATGGGGCAAGCCCTTTAATCCTGTAGTTTAATTTTTACATGTTAAAGTTCTTTTCCCATGAAACAAGTTAGGCCCTATCCTGTGGATATGGCCTAACTTGCTGATTGGTTGGGATCTCGGTGATGGTACCCCACAGATCATTAAAACTCTCCCAGACAGACAGACTCGGAGACCCCCATTACTGAGACCCCCACCGATCAGCAAGTTGGGCCCTATCCTGTGGAAAGGGCCTAACTTGTTTCATGGGAAAACCCTGTTAAGGATGGTATTGTGATTGTCATCACTACATGTAGATTCTGTGTGGGGCTAGAATACAAAGCTGCTCTATTGTCTTATTGTAAAGTGCTGCCCTGTGTACTCAGCCACCTTCACTGCGTGTGGTCATGGGTTACACTAGCAATGCTCCTTATGGCATCTTTTATTTTAGTTTGTCTACAGTAATGTTTTGCATAACAAAATCATTAAGCTATTTATGTGGGAAGACTTTTACTTTTGCAACAAATTTTCTTGCATAAATATTGAATGTATGTAAGTCTATTCTGCACACTAAACGTTTAGGCCATTAAGACATTTCTAACCCGGTGACCGCAGTCTATCCTCTTGCTGTGTTTTACTGTGGAAGATTCATGACCACTTCCTGCTTGTACACCACTGTAGAAGAGGTGAGAATACGTATATGGCGCCTGGGCTTGGTGACAATCTCAAAAAACAATTGAGGTAGAGGTATGAAGTGATACTCAGTAGTCCTCTGTATGGAATTAGTAGTATCTGTAACTGGTAATAGAAATACAAAAACTACTTAAGAAAAAACACCAGATTTGCACAGAAGTTTGTTATAACTCAAATGACAAAACTTTATTCAAACATTTACAATAAAAGACATACAATGGGAATAAAATACTTGATACAGACGTTTTAACACTGAGAGGAGATCAGCTAGTGCTGGAGAGATGGTCTTAAAAACAACAAGGAGGTGTGAAAATGAGAAAGTATTTGATGAGTGAATATATAATCTCAATCAGTTGTGCCAAGAGGTGATGAAATAAGGGCAGTAACATGTCGTCAAGTCATGTATGGCAAGAAAATCCATATAATAAGTCCAATACAACAGTTACCTTGGCACCAGGAATACAAAACCTCCTAGATGGATAGACACCCCGACGTGCGTTTCGGCACGCTGCCTTCGTCAAGGGGTCTGGGCTTGGTGCGGTGAACATAACTAGTTATTATGGATAGGGGAGGGGTGAGCCGTGCTCGCCCAGCTTACGTCGGGGTACATGCAGCCTTAGGCCAATTTTACATTGGTCAATGATCAGTCTGTGATCATGGACGTGAGAAGTGCTTTGCCAAGGACTGATCACTACTCTAGGGACTGAACGTTGTGATATATATTTACATATGATCCACAGAGTAAATGTTTCCCCGATGTGTAGCCGACCCGACAGTACAGCGTCAGCAGAGTGATCAGTCTGTGAAACTGGCCTTAAACTTTACTTTCTAAATACTTTGTGGGCTGACCAGACTGAGGAAACCCTTCATAATTTCCATAAATTTTCTGACCGTCCCTATGCTCAAAGTGATCTGCTGCAACACTGCTTCAAAATCAATGCTATGTGACACTTGGTTGCTGTGGACAACAAAGACAGAAAAATTAAATCCTTAGAGCAGAAGTGAACAGCGCTTTGTGATGAAGAGATAATTGGTTCCTGACCTATGCTTACTAAGCAAATCTAAAATGTTACAGAAGTTGCATTAATGCCTGGACAGAAGACATAGATGCTTGAACATGCAATTTTACTCCTTCAGAAAAGCCCTATGCGGATAAAACAGTAATTCTTTATAGCTCCAGTCACATGATGGCTGCTACAGGAAGGACATGAAATCCGACACGCAGTACCATCCTCTACTGTGACAGGGCTGATATGGGGCATCCAGTGATGTCAAAAGGATTTCTGGAGAAGAGGGGGTTAACAGGCATGCCGGAAAGATACCATGTGTGTGCTCTCTGCATGTCTGTGTGTTCAGTTCAATGGTCGAAGTGATCCTTTAGGATGTTACCATTACTGTTACATGTATATAAAAATGGCAGGAAAAACGTATATAATGTGCTCCCTGATACGGGGGCTTACATGTTCTGCCATTGCTTTGTCTGGGGGCCTCCTACATGGAGTATTTGTATTACTAAAAATTTACATTCTCCTCCTTATCAATGCTAAGAGGAATATTTTTACCCTCCTTTAAAAGCTTTGTTCAACCTCTGGCAGAAACCATATTCGAGCCACAAGACTGGAGGGGGAAAACCTCAGACATGCCCATCTCTGATCTCCTCAGTTTTCCATCCACATATGTCTGAATTATGCTTATAATTAATCAAACACTACATTGACTACAACCCTTCTGTACACCGGATATACCTAAAAATAGCTACACGTATGGACTCCCAACATCCGGGGTATACCGGGTATCATCCATCTGACTGTAATACGGAGGGCGCTACCCACTTTGGCTGCTAAAATTACTGGATGTATTGGGCAACAGCACTACTCCTGTGTCTGGCATAATTGGGTTGTTTGTTCTCGGTAGATATTATGGCCCCATGCACTAGAAACTGGTCCAAATGATGGTCAGATGCCGTCTATTGCACGGGATTGCATTGATTTGTAAAGCGCTGCAGAATTATATGGTGTATGTATGTATGTATATGTGTATAATATATATATATATTTTATTACTGGTACTGTATTAAGTGTTACAGTTCCGCCTCTACAGACAGGGGTTCTTTGTATCGTATTTGTTTACGTAAGAACTGCTGTTTGTGCAATATGTGCAGTCCATAGGATCGGACCATCATGGGCTGCTTCTGTGTGAAGGTAGCTTAAAACTTTGTTTTCAGGTTGTGATGCGGTGCCTGGGTCAGTTGAGTGCATGATGCATGCCTCCATTTTTGATCTTATCTGAAAGTGTTTTTTGTCAAAATAGTTGTGATCACCGGGTCTGCAAGGGTTAAACAGGGTCTGCTGAGACCCAGTACAGCTCTGCCCAAGACATTTGCAGTTGTAAGGAAACCTTGTAAGGATGAGAACTGTGAAAATATCCCCCAGGGATTTCTATGACCTCTTGGTGGACATATAAAGTAAATACACACAGGCAACATATTAATAAATATTTAGAAATTAACTTCAATATTTCACAATACAATAAAAATAATCCTTCTCTACACCATAAACATGCCGCAATTGACCATCACACACTAGGGAATTGATTTTGACTGTATACTATACACTGCAACAAGAATCTCCATATTTTTTTTTTTTTAATTTATTTATTTTTGTAACTTTAACCCCCAAAATAACAAAATATGAAATTTTAACTATCCCTACGTGTCGTGAAAAAAATTTCAAATGTTTTTAAGGTATTGCACAAAAAGTTATGGCCCTCAGCTATCCTCAGTGGACTGTCTGTTAAACACCCCTTCCCGACGCACCGTAATGCGATCAGCGCTAGCGGGTGTCATTCTGTCGATATGCGGCGACTGCTTTAACCCCTTAGGGATGTGGCTCTTTTTCGTTTTCGCGTTTTCATGTTTCACTCCCGACCTTCAAAACTCTGAAACTTTTTTTTATTTTTCCATGTAAAGAGCTGTTTGGGCTTGTTTTCTGCGTAACAAATTGAACTTCATAGTGATGGTATTTATTATTCCATGCCGTATACTGGGAAGCGGGAAAAAAAATTCAGAATGCAGTGAAAATAATGAAAAAACGTATTTGCGTCGTTTTCTTATGTGATTTGGGGCGCTCAGTGAAAGCTGTGAAATCCAAGCTCTCGTCTATTTTATTCTTTGGTTCGGTACGATCACGAGGATACCAGATTTGTACGGGTTTTATAATATTTTCATACATTTTAAAAGAATTAAAACCTCCTGTACAAAAAAAAATTTCATCATTTTGCCATGTTCTGGCACTAATAACTTTTCCATACTTCAGTTTACGGAGCTGTGGGTGATGTCATTTTTTGCGACTTTTGATAACGTTTTTAACCCCATAGCGCAATAAGACGTACCCCTACGTCTTACTGCGCATGGGGGAGTATGAAGAGGGCTCACAGGCTGAGCCCTCTTCATACTCACCGGGCATTTGCTTCATAATGAAGCTAACACCCGCGATCGGTGCTTGCACCGATCGCGGGTGTTAACCCTTTGATTGCCGCCGGTAAAGCTGCCGGCGGCATTAGAGAGCCGGCGGCGCGTGGGCGCCGCCATCTTGGCTCCGATCGTCACTCCCCGTGACGTCACCGGGGAGCGGCGATCCGTTGCCATGACAGCCTGGGATCACACAAAGATCCCAGGCTGTCATGATCGAGGCTATCTATTACAATGTGCGATCTGCACATTGTAATAGATGGTATGCAAAATCCCCATATACTGCCATACTGTAGTATGGCAGTATATGGTAGGATCAATCAGACAACCTAGGGTTAAAGTACCCTAGGGAGTCTGTAAAATAGTAAAAAAAATAAATACAAAAAAGTAAAAAAAAAATTATATTAAAAAAACATAAAAATTCAAATCACCCCCCTTTCCCTAGAACTGATATAAATATAAATAAACAGTAAAAATCATAAACACAATAGGTATCGCCGTGTCCGAAAATGCCTGATCTATCAAAATATAATAACCGTTTTTCACTGCGTTAAACCCCGTAGCGGAAAATAGCGCCAGAAGTCGCAAATGGCATTTTTTTGCCATTTTGAAAAACAGAAAAAATTCTATAAAAAGTGATCAAAATGTCGAACAGTCCTAAAAATAGAAGCATTGAAAACGTCAGCAGAAGTCGCAAAAAATTACACCACCCACAGCTCCATACACTAAAGTATGAAAAAGTTATTAGCGCAAGAACACGGCAAAATGAAGAATATTTTTTCTGTACAGGAGGTTTTAATTTTTGTAAATGTATGAAAACATTATAAAACCTATACAAATTTGGTATCCCCGTGATCGTATTGACCCAATGAATGAAATAGACATGTCATTTGGGGTGCACAGTGAAAGCTGTAAAAACCAAGCCCACAAGAAATGGCGCAAATGTGTTTTTTCATCATTTTCACTGCATTTAGAATTTTTTTCCCGCTTCCCAGTACACGGCATGGAATATTTAATACCATCACTACGAAGTGCAATTTGTTACGCAGAAAATAAGCCATCACAGAGCTCTGTACATGGAAAAATAAAAAAGTTATAGATTTTTGAAGGTGGGGATTTAAAAATTAAAAACGCAAAAACGAAAAAGGGCCTGGTCCTTAAGGGGTTAATGCTTTCATTTTTAGGACTGTATGGGCTTTTGATCACTTTATAGAATTTTTTAAATATTTTTCAAAATGGCAAAGTGGCATTTTCGCCAATTTCCATTACTGGGTTAAACGCTGGGAAAAATCGCTAATATATTTTGATAGATCGGACATTTTGGGACACGGTGATACCTGATGTGTTTATGATTTTTACTGTTTATTTATATCAGTTCTAAGCCAAGGTGGGTGATTTAAACTTTTACTTTTTTTACAATTTTTTTCATATTTTTTTAAAAAAAAAAATGTAATATTTTTTTTTACCATTATTTTAGATCTTCCAGGGTAATTTAACCCTGAAGGGTCCGATTGCTAATACTATATACTGCAATACTACTGTATTGCAGTGTATAGCTATTTTACAATGATTTTTAATAGCCTGCCCTCTGGTGGCAATTAGAAATCATTTCACCTGGCAAGCCTACGAGTCTCAATGGGACTCTAGGCTGCCATAACAACCGACCGCCCGTTCCAGGGGACGGTGATCGGGCATCCAAGATGGCGGCGCCCATGTAAAGGTAAGTTAGGTGCCGAGGTCAGGTTCGACCACGGCAATTAACAGGTTAACTGCCGCGATCGGTGCCAGCACTGACCGCGGCAGTGACAGGCGGGTGTTGGCTGTATTATGCAGCCGTTACCCACTGTGTATGGAGAGAGCTTAGCTCGTGAGCTCTCTCCATACACCCCTTGCCGCACGAGGACGATATAGTTCGTCCTCGGTCGGCAAGATGTTAAAAAGATTGCGGCATTGGGGCTCTGCCATCTTAGTGACGATCGTCGCTCCCCATGACGTCATCGAGGAGCAGCATTAGACTATGTAGAGAAAGTGAAATGAGGTTTATATTTATTCAGTATGGTATTTAAAGAATTAGGTTCAAAGCTTAAGGGAAGGACCTCCAAGGTAGTATTCTCCGGAATTCTACCTGTGCCATGCGCTACACAGAGCAGACAGCGGGAGCTCAGGGAGTTAAATGCATGGCTCAGATCCTGGTGTAGAGCAGAGGGATTTGGGTTCCTAGAGCATTGGGCTGACTTTTCACTGGGGTGCAACCTGTTTTCCGCAGATAACTTGCACCTAAATGGAAGGGAGGCTGCTGTGCTGGGGGAGAGGATCCTAGCAGGGGTGGCGGAGTATTTAAACTAGGATCGGGGGAGGAGGAAAAGGAAGACACTAAAGGGGTAGACAGGTCAAAGAGGGGGCAGGTTATGTTGGTGTATGGGGGCCTAAGGCAGTGGATAAGGAGATCCACAAGTTACAGAACGGTGGTGAGGATATATGTGCCAGTAAAATTACTTTAAATCAGATACAATTTAATTTTCCACATGTATTTATGTTCACAAATGCCAGAAGTATTACAGGCAAAATGGGTGAGCTTGAGGCTCTGATATTAGAGGAACAGTTAGATGTTGTTGGTGCAGCAGAGACATGGCTTGATGCATCGCTTGATTGGGGTGTTAATATTCAAGGTTTTACACTCTTTCGGAAAGACAGGGCAAATAGGAGGGGAGGTGGTGTATGTCTGTATGTCAGAAGAGACTTAAAAGCGATTGTGAATGAGTCAGTGGTCTCAGAAGAGTGTGAGGAGGCTGAAACTTTGTGGGTTGAAATTCAAAGCCAAGAGAGCTTTGAGAAAATTATTTTTGGTGTAATTTATAGACCCCCTAACATCTCTGAGGAAATAGAGGGTCACCTATATAAACAGATGGAGCGGGCTACACAGGAGGGGACCGTAGTGATAATGGGAGACTTTAACTTTCCAAATATAAATTGGGGTCAGGGTTCGTCTTCATCTGTGAAGGGGAGACATTTTATGAACATTCTTCAGGATAATTTTATGGTGCAGCTTGTAGAAGATCCCACAAGAGGTGACGCATTGTTGGACCTTGTGATTTCTAACAATGCGGAGATTGTCCAAAATGTCAGTATCCGGGAACCCCTTGGGAACAGCGATCATAATATAATTATTTTCCTCTTAAACTGTAAAAAGCAGAAACAGGTGGGAAAATCGAAAACTTAGAATTTTAAGAGGGCTAATTTCCAAAAATTCAGGGCTGCAATACAGGATATAGACTGGGATCAGATACTGTCACATGGTGATACTAATGTTAAATGGGAGAAATTCAAATCTATCCTGGGTTTTTATACTTCTAAATTTATTCCAATAGGTAACAAGTATAGACGGGCTAGATTACACCCCTCGTGGCTTACAGCTACAGTTAAAAGGGCAATTAATGAGAAAAAGAGGGCATTTAAAAAATATAAATCTGACGGGTCACCTGAGGCTTTCAATACTTACAAAAAACTTACCAAAATCTGTAAAAAGGAAATCAAATCAGCCAAAATACAAAATGAAAGACAGGTGGCTAAAGATAGCAAAACAAATCCCAAGAAATTTTTTAGGTATATCAATGCAAAAAAAAATGGGTCACAACAGGTTGGACCCCTTTATTCTGAAAATGGGGCATCGGTGACTGGAGACCAGGAGAAGGCGGAGATACTTAATAGGTTTTTTAGCTCCGTTTATACAATAGAAGAGAGAACTTCTGACTTGGGTGGTGCCAGTGCGAGTCATGCACCCTGTAATATACTAGACTGGCTGAATGTAGGCATTATCCAATCTAAGCTAAATAAAATCGATGTATACAAAGCTCCTGGACCAGATGGGTTACACCCCAGAGTTCTTAAAGAACTCAGTTCTGTTATTGCTGTACCACTGTCTAAAATCTTCAGGGATTCCGTAATGTCTGGTGTGGTGCCAAGTGACTGGCGCAAGGCAAATGTGGTGCCAATATATAAAAAGGGCTCTAGAACTTCGCCAGGCAATTACAGGCCTGTAAGCTTAACTTCCATTGTGGGGAAAGTGTTGGAAGGGTTAGTAAAAGACTACATACTGGAGTATGTGACATCAAATAGAATAATAAGTGACAGCCAGCATGGGTTTACTAAGAATAGAAGTTGTCAAACTAACCTTATCTGCTTCTATGAAGAGGTGAGCAGATGCCTGGATGGAGGAGCAGCTGTGGATATTGTGTTCTTGGACTTTGCAAAGGCATTTGGCACTGTCCCTCATAGACGCCTGATGGGTAAAATTAGGGCTACTGGTTTGGCAGAAATCATTTGCAATTGGATTGAAAACTGGCTGAAGGATCGTATCCAGAGAGTTGTGGTCAATGATTCCTACTCGGAATGGTCACCAGTTATGAGTGGTGTACCTCAGGGTTCTGTGCTTGGCCCTCTACTATTTAATATATTTATTAATGATATAGAGGTAGGAATTAATAGCACTGTGTCTATTTTTGCAGATGACACCAAACTTTGTAGTGTAATACAGTCTATGGAGGATGTTCATAGGCTGCAGGGTGACTTGGACAAACTGAATGTTTGGTCATCCACTTGGCAAATGAGGTTTAATGTGGATAAATGTAATGTTATGCACCTGGGGGCCAATAATCCAAAGGCAAAATATGTCCTTGGGGAGTCCCTTGTTGAGAAGGACCTGGGGGTACTAGTAGATCATAAATTGAATAACAGCATGCAATGTCAATCAGCTGCCTCTAAAGCTAGTAGGATCATGTCATGTATCAAAAGTGGAATGGACTCTCGTGATAGGGATGTAATATAACCACTATACAAGGCATTGGTTCGGCCACACCTGGAATATGCTGTTCAGTTCTGGGCACCGGTCCATAAAAAGGATGCCCTGGAGCTGGAGAGGGTTCAACCTAGAGCCACAAAACTGATAAGGGGTATGGAGAGTCTTAGTTATGAGGAAAGATTAAAACAACTAAATTTATTTAGTCTGGAAAAGAGACGACTACGAGGGGACATGATTAATTTATATAAATATATGAATGGTCCATACAAAAAATATGGTGGTAAGTTGTTCCAGATTAAATCAAATCAAAAGACGAGGGGGGGGCACTGTCTCCGTTTAGAGAAATCAAGGTTTAATCACCGGAGGCGACAGGGCTTCTTTACTATGAGAACAGTCAATCTGTGGAATAGCCTGCCTCAGGCGCTGGTCACAGCAGGGACAGCAGAGAGCTTCAAGAAGGGTCTAGATGCCTTTTTACACCTAAATAACATTGATTGCTATGCTATATAGGATTGTTTCCCCTAAATCCCTTCCTCATCCAATCCCTACCCTTCCTTGGTTGAACTTGATGGACAAGTGTCTTTTTTCAACCGTATAAACTATGAAACTATTTGTGATTTCCATAGCTGGCAGCACGATGACCCCTATATGTGCCCATATCTCCAGTGATGCAGAGAAACCACTATTATACCACTAGTAGTGTTTTGCTATACTGTGGGGACGCACAACTGACTGAAATTTAATGCTTTAGTGTTAATTTAAAAGTGATGGGGCCTTTTTATGAAATCTCTCTATAGGTTGGTGTATAATGGGAAGAGTTTTAGCATAACTTCATGGGACACTTTGTATTCCAAATGTTGTTACCTGTATGACACCTCGCTCTAGGCTCCCGTCATGACACAGCATGTGTGCAGTTGTCTCTAGTGTGGATATATCTGCATGTCTCTGAATTACATCTAATGTCTGCGGTTGATTCTGTCTTGGCTACTTGTGAGCTGCTGGTTGAAGTCACTAACTTTACATTTTAGTTTTCATTCTTCTTTTCTGTTGCTTCTCTCATTTCTCAACTTTTATTCCCCTCCATGTATACCTTCTGCTCAGGCAGATGATGACCAAATCCTGGGATTTCAGCAAATCTTTTTATTGAAATGTTTTAATGGTGCTTGGGTGTGTACCAATGAGGTCTTCAGGCTAGCCCTGCACAACATATGACTGAAGCCTGTTCCGGATGAGAGGTGTGTGCTTGATTCATGGGACATTCCTTAACGTGGCTATAACATTTTGCTCTTCAGAGGTTTGACCACCGTTGCAACTCATATTATTTTATATAATTTAGCAATATATAGGCCTTCATGTCAACCACAGAAAAAATAGTATATTTTGTAACTGATCAAAAGCAAACCCTGCTGGTTCCTGATGTCCTTGTGTCCCCTACTTGCTTAAGATATCAAATTGGCATAAAGTAAGAGATTTCACAGAATTTCAACAGAATGGGGTTTGTTGCCTTTTACCAAAGAGGCAGAGATGTATAGGTAGACTGTCCCTTTTTTGAGGGCCCAGATTTTCCTCCTACCCATCTTGTTTATTTCTGGCTTTGGAGGAAACCTACCATCCAATTAGATGGATTCCTCCTCCCATCCTTAGCCCTAATCTGTAGTGAATATCTGCAGATGTGACTGGGGCGTGTACTAGCCTGGCCACGGCTACTCCATGCCCCAATAACCTTTGCAATACCGCAAAGGACTGCAGCCTGGACATCCTCACACTCCAAGTGCATCCTCGGCCTGCACCTATTCATGCTCGCCCCTGCGCACAGGTGACAGACATGCCGCTGGCTTCTGTGGATCTTAGAGTATGCAGGTGTGAGCATGAAGAGGAGCGAGCTGAGCATGTGCACGGAGGCGCCACTACAAAGGTTACAGGGGCATGGAGTAGTCTTGGCTTCTGCCACTCGGCCAGGCATTAACGTGCCCCAGTAGTTTCTGCAGGTAATTTGCATATGTCCAGGTTTGACGTTCTGATGTGCGCTTCTTGAAATAGCCACCTAAATGGAAAGGCTTTAGATGTTACAATTTTTACTTCTCACATGTCATTAAAAAAACGAACTTGATGGGATAGTTTTATTAATTACTGGAGGGGGCACTTTAAACGTCTTTATCTCCTGAACCCTTGCACCTAGAAACAGACTATCTTGTTTCATATAACATCAGAATTGTATCTCCGCTTTAATATGCTAAAGGATTGTGTTTGAATACTTAACAGAACCGAAGCTATTGCTTCTTAGTACAAAGTCTCTGGTTCTGTGAAGCTTCCATACACAATCCATATATCATATAAATTGGGAGACTCTTCTGTTTAATACCACCTGTGTTTCTAGGTGTCAAGTTTCAGAAGCTATAGGCCAGTGGTGGCGCACTTATGGCACAGGTGCCAGAGGTGGCACTCGGAGCCCTTTCTGTGGGCACTCAGGCCATTGCCACAATTTCACCAAACAGGACCACATCCCATCAAATCTTCCTGCAGTCCCAAGCAACTTAAGTGATGCTGCTCTCAGAGCTATTTTAAAGCGACACTTTACTGGCTGTTTGAAACTGCAGGAGAAGTGAGAAGGTGTCGACTGAACTGCATTGTCTTTGGAGGTCATCCTGCTGGACCCACCATTCCTCCTGGAGAGAAGCTACAATGATGGTCTGAATTTGCTCTCCTTCTTTCAACTGTATTGGTGGCCTTAGGAGAGCCAATACAACTGAATAATGTTGAAGAACAGGTAGCAATAAGTTATTTACCATGAAGTGCCAACATGGCATTTCAAGCAGTAAGTGGATTTTGGTTGTAGTTTGGGCACTCGGTTTGTAAAAGGTTCGCCATCACTGCTATAGGCATTTGAAGTTGCACCAGGCATGTGCAAATAAGACTTGTATAGCTGTATGGCAGTTGAGAAGGGAGTTAAAGGACATTTGCCAACAAAATCAAGCATGAATAAACCGGATAAATCTAGGCACTGTTCTCAGAGCCCCTCCGTCCTACAACTTCATAGGATGTTGCACTGTGCAAGCGAATATTTTAAAGTTGGGTTTCCCTCCTCCACCCAATTTTCTACATAATATAGGTAGGAATGGACAATTTTTAAAAAAAAAATAGAAGTGAATGGGTTATAGAGGCCCCACCCACACTCAAAGTTTATACTGAGCAGCCTAGGGAGTGATAGGGGCTAAAACTGACTAAATATCATTTTTAACACTTTACTTTGCAATTTTATTGTGTAAACGTTACAGGGGGATACAAATTTGAGAACTTTCATCAGCAAACCCCTTTTAAGAGGTTAATATGAGCCTTCAACATGTATCTGTTAAAATGAAAGTCTTCTATCCACTAGTAGAAATCTACATAAATTACTGGTTGATAATACATAGTGGGTGGATCCTTCAGACATTTACAGTGTAGTTTATTTGTATGAATGAGATGAGAAGGGTTTCTGTGTATGCATATTATAGTGTGTGTTGTGGAGGCAGTAACTGCTTATATACAGGCGGTCCCCTACTTAAGGATACCCGACTTACAGACAACCCATAGTTAGACAGACCCCTCTGACCTCTGGTGAAGCTTTCTTTACTATAGTCCCAGATTGCAATAATCGGCTGTAAGGTGTCTGTAATGAAGATTTATTGATGATCCTTGGTCCCATTACTGCAAAAAAATGTTTAAACTCCAATTATCACTGGGGCCAAATTTTTTTTTTTTGTCTGGATCTACAATTATAAAATATACAGTTTCGACTTACATACAATTTCAACTTAAGAACAAACCTCTGGACCCTATCTTGTATGTAACCCGGGGACTGCCTGTACATTGCTTCCCAAACTATTGACCTGTGGAAACCTATACAAAATGCGTGTAGTTATTTTCGTGATTCCAGAAATCTTTTGTGGATGCAGGAAGTATGAATCTGCATAAAGAACATTTACAATAACGTATGTGCTGTGTTCAAGTGATCCTCTAGCTGTCCTCTTTGGTTTATACATCACTTTCAGCAAATTTATATAGTTTGTGTAATGAAAAGTTATGCAATTTTCCAATATGCTTTCTGTATCAATTCATCAGTTTTCTAGATCTCCACTTGCTGTCTTGCTATAAAGTGTACTTCCAGTGGATAGATTATGTCCACGTCTTGTGAGGGACATTCAGGTGCACAAGCCATTAGCATCAGACAGTAATCGGAGCCGCGTGTTACTAATGCAGATACAACAAAAACGCCACGTAAACGTAAATGCTCCTCCTCTGACAGTAGATAGATTACAATGGTCAGATACTGTGACTGATATCTTTGAATTTTCTTTATAGTCCCAAAAGTTGCAAAGTGTCCTGGAATCTGTGTCCCTACAGAACTGTATGCTAATCTTTTCATATAAATGAGGTGGTGAAAGGTCCTCTTTAAAGTGGACAATACCTTAAAAAAAACTGCTTGTGTTACATCTAGATTTAAGGCCAGTTCAGCAATATAATTAATAATGAAAAATAATTATTTTTATACAGTGCACACAGATTACGCTACACAGAGCTTGCCAAAAAAAACTTGTCTGTGCTGCTCTCTCCTCAGCTCTCAGCCCCCACCTTTGTGCTTCAATACATTTCCTCCCTCCTTCTTCACTAAACAGGGACAGGGCTCGACGTGTGGTGAGATGACCTATTTGATGAATATTACGGCTGACACCTGTGACCGGAGATATCGCCGATTGCGGGAGTTAACACCTCAGAGGCTGCTATAAAGCACTATCCTCCTACGGCAGCATTGTGGTCTGATAGGTGCCCCAGTATTGCACTGTATGAGATGAATAAGAGCTTCAATAGAGGATTGTTTGTTCATGCCAACCTGTGGAGAACAAAAAAAATAGGGTTTTACTATTTAGGCCTCTCTTCTGACTTGAAAGCTGAGCAGGCCTTTCAACAGTGATTTTTTTTTTTTTTTTGGTGAAAAATCACACCTTAAGTTCTAAGCCTCATGACATCCTACAGAACAATATGAACATACAGCAGACATTTGGTAAATCTTATTTGGTTATTTTGGTTTTATTACTGTTTCGGAAAAGTAGAACATTTTTAAATAGTCTTCAAAATGGTCGCCATAGGTGGGTTTTTTTTTTTTTTCATAACTGCAAAACATATCACCCAAATTTGACTAACAAGAACAATCACTGTGTCACGAGAAAACATTACATATTCAGGTGATTTTTAAGAAGGTCCTGCATCTAAAGCTAGGTGCACAAGAATGTAGTTTTGGGACATAGTTTTGTAAGGCTAGCACACATCCCTGTTTAGTTCTGTGGTTTCCACATCCCCGTGTATTAGCAGACTGGCCAAGGTCCAAATGATAGAGCAGTTGCAGCTCTCTTAAGATCGTCACCCTCATGTGAGCGGCCATTATTTACACCACTATATCACACAAGTTCTTGTGCAGGTAAATTTTGAGGTTAGACAGTTCAACTGAAAAAAAAATGATTCGGTGTTTAATAGACTGATGCCTCTGCTCCGCTCTTACTTGCTACAGAATCTGTATGTTCCAGAATTTCATAGCTTATTCTCCTTTCTTTTTTTCAGGCGGACGATGACCCAGTTATTGGATTCCATCAAATGTTTCTACTAAAGAATGTGCAAGATGGCTGGGTCTGTACGAATGACATGTTCCGGCTAGCACTGCATAACTTTGGTTGAATTGCCTCAAGAGGAGTCAGGAAAATACTAATATGCCCTTCAACTTTCTTTTTTCCTTTTTCTTTTGCGTCTATGAAGGATTTTCCATATCCACAGAACAATACAGACTCTCTACACTGTTTAACAATTGAAAACGCTAACAGCTGGGCATGAAAGTATTAAGCCTGACGCAGCCTAGTTATTGAAGTGGCCAATGGTTGTATACTAGCCATATACGTGTGACTTCTGGAGTTGTTTTTGCATTTAACAGTGTCCAAGCATTTGGCTTTTGAAATGGATTGCTTTTTATGTACGTTCATTTATCTGGTGATCCAAAGAAATTGGAATTAAAAGAAAAAAGGCCTGTATTGTATTTGTTTTTTTTTTTTTTTTGTTGCTTTGGTCTCTGCAAACCAAGTATTTTTGTTTTGTATGTTCTGTTTGAAGTTTACTTTCAGTCCTAGGTGTCTGCAGTTCTTGCATAACAGAAAAGGGTTGCTACCAGTGGTCTCCTCTTGTAACCGGTGCTAAATATCTAGTAATGGAATGGCCATTGCAGAACTGTGACGGTGGTAACCACCTTATATTTCTTATCCATGGCTGTCTTCCTTTGAAAATCAACTTTTATAATTGTGCTTAGGTGTTCTTCAGGCTCATTATCATAATTTTATAAATTGATATTATGAGGATGGAGGCCATGGATAACAAATACAGGAATACCACAGTCCCTATGCCTGGATCTAAAAAAAAAAAAGTCTGTATCATGCTTGATTTTGAACGCAGATATTTAAGAACACAACATAGTGAAGATATTCCCAATCCTAGAATATCCATTTTTCACAGGCCTGCTGCTATGAATACCACACACAGAGGTATGGTCACACAGCTCTCCAGAACTGCTGGCACTCCTTTTTAAATGCCCTGGTCACACCTGGCATAGAAGCCCCTATTAAGTCTACAACGCACCTCCTTGAAATCACTTTAAGGCCGTTTACTGTGTTGCTACATTGAGAATGCAAGTAATAATAGTCATAGTATATAAGGCTGGAAGGAGACCCAAGTCCAACCTTCAAGAATTAAATAAATGTTTTATCCCCATAACCCGTGATATTTTTGCTCTCCAGAAAGTCATCCAGGCCTCTCTTGAACATGTACATAGAGTCCGCCATAACAACCTCCTGCGGCAGAGAGTTCCATAGTCTCACTGCTCTTACAGTAAAGAACCTTTGTCTATGGCTATGGTAGAATCGCCTCTCCTCTAGGCGTAGAGGATGCCCCCTTGTCCTGGTCACAGGCCTAGGTATAAAAAGATCTTTGGAGAGATCCTTGTACTGTCCGTTCAGGTATTTGTACATTGTAATGAGGTCTCCCCTCAGTCGTCTTTTTTCTAAACTGAATAATCCCAAATTTTGTAATCTGTCATTGTATTCTAGTCTCCCCATTCCCCTAATAATCCTGGTTGCTCTCCTCTGCACCCGTTCCAGCTCTACTATATCCTTTTTATACACTGGTACCCAAAACTGTACACAATATTCCATGTGTGGTCTGACCAGGGATTTGTATAAGGGCAGAACTATGTCTTTATCATGAGAATCTATTCCTCTCTTGATACATCCCATTATTTTATTTGCTTTAGCAGCAGCCGCCTGGCTCTGGTCACTAAAATTAAGTTTACCATCCACCAATACGCCCAAGTCCTTTTCAGCTTCAGTTTTACCAAGTAATTGACCGTTTAGAACATTAATTATACTTTTTGTTTCCATGGCCCAAGTGCATAACTTTACATTTGTCTACATTAAACCTCATCAACCATTTCTCTGCCCATCCTTCAAGCTTCCACAAATCCCTCTGTAATGCTAAACTATCGACCTCAGTATTTATTACTTTACACAGCTTAGTATCATCTGCAAATATTGAAACTTGACTGTGTAAACCCACTACAAGGTCATTAATAAAAATATTAAAAAGAAGTGGCCCCAATACTGACCCCTGTGGCACTCCACTGGTAACATCAACCTAATCTGAGAATGTGCCATTAATGACCACCCTCTGTTTTCTATCACTAAGCCAATTACCAGATACACAGATTTTCTCCTATTCCCAGCAGTCTCATTTTATATACCAACCTTTTATGTGGAACGGTGTCAAATGCCTTTGAAAAGTCCAGATATACAACACCCACAGCGTCCCCCAGATCCAGTCTTGAACTTACCTCCTCGTAGAAACCAATCAGATTAGTCTGACAGGACCGATCTCTCATAAACCCATGCTGACGCTGGGTTATAAGGTTATGTACAGTGAGATACTCCAGGATAGTGTTAGGGATTTTTATGCAGGGCCCCAACAGCCCTCTTGACTTTTGTAAGGTGAGTCCTAATTAACCCTTTCATGATTGAACATAAAGACTAAGCCAGACATACGTCAATCTCTTAGTCAAGATCTTCTCTCCCTTTAATAATCAAAATGCATAATATATATCAGACAGAAGAGTCATCAAAGGGGTGTGAATAGTATACTGCAAAGCTATTGGACATCAGCATATTCTGGGAAAAAAAGTGAATTAATTGTGCTCAGTTCTCAGAGACCTTGTACACAGATATTGTTTATACTAGTTTGCTGAGAAGGAGATGATAAGTGGCTCCTGAATCATATTATTATGCAGCTTCGAGGACAGACTGGCTTCTCATTAAATGTCAAAGGGTATTAGCTGACAGGCGAGCAAACAGGTTACATAAAATGAAGTTTGAATCATGACATTAACTTGACAATGGTCAGGGAACATGGCCGCTGTATCTAAGATGGCGGACAGTAGTCAAGATGGCGTCCGAAACCAGTGCGACCTCCTTAACAATTCCCCCCTTTGAGCTTTGCTGGCCTGTAACTCCATCCTGAGCAACCTCCTCAAGCTCCAGGTACCCACAGGTAGGCTAAGCCCGTACCTGCTGGACTTGTTACATCTTCACCAGATCCCCTGGAGGCTGGTCACTCAGGGGTTACAGGCCTGCACACTCAAATCACATCACTGAATCCCCATAGTCCATAGGTTTGTAAACAGGCAGCATCATCCTCCGCTCCGGGCACTTCTCCTGTCGTGGTTCCTACCGCCTGGACGGACATCTGGGACATGGTGGACTTGATGAGGGGGACCACACAACGCACCATACGTGACAAGAGCAAAAT
The DNA here is from genome assembly GCF_040894005.1 of Engystomops pustulosus. NCBI lineage: Eukaryota > Metazoa > Chordata > Amphibia > Anura > Leptodactylidae > Engystomops > Engystomops pustulosus. Next base: position 113,801,215 of record NC_092417.1, read on the forward strand.
CACAATCCCCAATATTACCCCCACTTAAAGGAAACCCTTCCAATCCCCCAACCACAAAATGAAGGGCAAAGTGTCCACCCCAGAGTTTCTCTCGAGTTCCCTGGACAGTCCTTCAATCTTTTCACGAGCATGGGTAATGAATCCATAGGGGGCGATGTCATCTGGGATGTATATGCGACAAGCCACTCCCACCATCTTACAGACTCCTCCCTTCTCAGCAAGGGTCATGTCCAAAGCCATGCGGTTCTGGGAAGCATCTCCGATATAATTCCCAAATCTCTGTTGATTACAATAAAAAAAACAGTTACCCAACCAACATCTTTGCTCATAGCTCTCTGGGGAATAATGATCTGTCATGGGGAATACCTGTCCATATCTGATTGTGGGCCTTGTACTCATCTGGGACCCCCCTTGGTGCTCCCACTGTAATCATATAAACGTTGTCATCTAGGTGCTTCTCTCTCAGACCTCCAGAATCCTTTGGGATTCTCTACCTTTTCTTATGTGTCTGATCAACCTTATCCCTGGGGATCACGAGGAAGGAATGCACAAGTGTTATCACCGTACACTCACCTTCCCTGCCTCTAGGCCTGACCTGACTCTCCTATCCCCACAAATCCAGTACACATCAGACACTGCTAATACAGGGTTACCTGTGCTGTCAATGTTAAAGAAGGTCATTGTCGTGTTGCACCAACCGTAGGTAAAGTCTCCTACCCTGGGGGCATCCTATAGTTACAGTGATAGTCATGGTTGGGGTGTCCCTGAGCATACAGTCAGTCAGAAGAGACCAGCTAGCAAGAAGAATAGGTTTGTAATAGAAAGCGTGGTAGCGTGCTGACTTCCCTCTAGCTGCACAGACGTGGCACTGGTCAGCAGGACGTGGAAAGGACCGTCGTTGCGAGGCTCGAGACTCCCTCTCTGGTCTCTTTACCACCACGTAGTCTCCAGGCTTCAGGTTATGCGTCCTGAGGTCTCTGTCTGCATCTGAAAAAGGAATCAGAAACACTTTTGCTGACCTTTTCCAAGGCCTGGCTCAACTGTGTGGCATGTTCCACCTGGGTTCCTGCCATCAATTATAGGATCTGTGGGAAGTAGGGGCCCTGTCTGGGTGCACAGCCAAAAAGTACTTCAAAAGGGGACCAATCCCATCTTTCTGTTGGGTGTGGTCCCAACTGAATGGTGGGCAGCAGGAAAGCACTCACACCATGGTTTCCCTGTTACTTCCATGGCCTCCCGGATCTCTAACTTAAGAGTGCCGTTTAGTCTTTCAATCCCACCACTAACTTGGGGATGCTATGGGGTGTTCAGGGCCTGTTCTACACCCAGGAGGGACAAGGCTTCAGGTCTTTACCTGTCCAATGAAGTGGGTTCTGTGACCGGACTCTATGGTCTCTGGAAGTCCAAACCTGCAGAAAAATCTCACTCACCAACTTCTTTGCCTCAGCTCTGGCAGTAGCCTTGGTCAAAGAGATCAATGCACACAGGCACGTATTCCTACGCACCATTTTTTTGGTAGCTGGATAAAATCCATCTGCAGTCTCTGGAAGGGATACAGCAGCTTAGGTGTCACCTTCCGTTGGGTCTTTACCACCTTACCCGGGTTGTGGTGGGCACAGACTATACAGGCTTTCACTAGTCTAGTGACTAGGGGCAAACTACTGGCGGTTTATGAGCACTAGCATGGCCATTTGGTATATGTGTGTGTGTCCGTGGGCTACTTGACTTACTGTCGGGTGCAGGGCTCCGGGCAGGCACACTCTCTCTACCAGCATCCAGGTCCCATTGGCATCTGGGCTCCAGCTTTCCTCCACTCTTCCTTCACTTCTGATGACACTCGGGCCACCAGGGACTGGAACACCTGTGGATCAAACTTTTTAGCTCAGAACTCACCGCTGAGACTTCAGGACAGTCTCCGGGCTCCATCTGTGCAGCTGCCTTCACCATCCCGTCAGCCACATACTTGCCCTTGGCTTGTGGAGTTACCAAATTGTGTGTGCTTTTACTTTTTACTATCCTCACCTCTTATGGAAGTAAGAGAGCATCCATGAGCTCTTTAACCAGCGTGCCATGCTTAGAGGGTGTCCCTGCAGAGGTGAGGAAATCTCTAGCCTTCCATATGGGTTCATAGTCGTGTTTAGACCCCAGAACTATACCTTGAGTATAGATGTTTGCCCTTTTACCTTCCACCAGCTGTAGCACTTCCCTGAGTGCCGTCACTTCACCTCCTGCACTGACCTGTGTGGAGGGAATGGTTCTGCTTGTACTACCTCATGTGCGCCACTGACCACTGTATATCCAGTGTAGAACCGTCTGTCTTCTCCTGCAGACCTGCAGCCATCTATGAGAAAAAACTCAACATCTGGGTTAATCACCCTTCTCTCCCCCCCTCTCTGAATCCTGGAATACTGGCGATAGAATGAAGGATTCAGAGCTGTGCACCTTATCAGTGTGTCCTGGGGCATCAGGAGTGCACACTGGAGTCTGAGCTGTCTGGCCTTGGCTCACATGCTTGGGCTGTACTTGGGTGAGGACACTGTGCAAGGTATATGGGGTTTGCACAGTAACTGAGTGATCTAGGAACTAGGATCAACTCACTGGCCTTGCTGAGCAGATTGCTGGCTGCAGCTACTGACACATGAGGGGCTCCCCTCACGACTGAGTCTAACCGGGCCTAATAGTTGGGCCACTGGGGAGGCCACCACGTTCCTGGGCTAAGACACCTGTGGCCTACATACTCAGTGCAAAATAAAATAAAAGGTCTGGTTCAGTGGCATGTGCCTAGGGCCGGGGGCAGACAGGATTTGCCAGCTTAAGGCTATGGAATGCATCAACTGCCTCCTGACTAAGGGCAAATGGGGAAGAGGCAATGCAGTCAGAAAGGGGCAACATCAGGCTGGAGGCAGCAGACCTTATCCCAGGCTGCAGGAGCTGGCCAGTCCTAGAAACAGGTGAAGAGGCTTAGGGCCTCAGGGCAGGGGCATATTCTGGACTGCCAGCTTTCTTTCCTCTGTCAGGTATCTGCCTGTGGCTGAGAAGCAGTGGCCTAGGAAGACCACCTTCTCCTGGCAGTACTGGAGTTTATCTCTGGAAACTTTGTAACCTTCTGGAACAGAAAACACATAAGGTCAATAAATGCATCCTGGCAAACAAAAACAGTAGGTCATCCGCATACTGAAAAGGAGAACACCCAGCAAGGGACTAGTCTGCCAGTCTACTCCCTGTTGGGCCGTGGGGTACTGGCTGGGTGAGTTTTACCCCCCCTTGTGGGAATCTACATCAGGTGTACTGGAATACTGAACTGGTAAAGGCAAATAGGTACTGGCAATCCTCATGTAGGGGCACAGAGAGGAAAACATTTGCCAAATCAATAACAGTGAATAATATGTCACTCTCAGGGACTGCTGCCAGTTTGGGCTAGGGACCACTGGGCTTCAGTACACTCATTGGCAGCTTGGAGGTCATGAACCATGCTACATGTATCCGGCTGTTCTTTCTGAGTCTTTTCTTGACCGGGAATGGTCTAAAATCATCATCGGACTAGCAGGGGAGAGTTCTACAATGCAAGGCGATAACTCTGTTTGGGGGGGCTGTTCTCGCTGACATCCTTGTCCATAACCACCCCCCTTGTCTTGCCCTGTCGGGGCCGTCTCCGCCACTCACTACAGTAATGTCTCCTCCCCGCAACGCCCACTTGGGTTGGTCGGTTGAGACTTCCGGAGATGTTGTCAATCTCACTTTGGCGTGGACTGTGAAACATCCTCTATTCCCTCTGAACGTCAATGTGTCAGAGTCTTCCACCACATCTCCAGCCCAGTGTTCTGTGCTACCTATAAAGTTCTGGCCAGACTCCAACGTCTCAATAAAATCCAGGTACACTTAAGATGGTTTTTAATCAAAAAGGAACAAAAGTCAGTCATAGGCTCTGTAATACAGTTGGGGGCTCGTTCTTGCTTAGTCTGTTCATGGGGTACACAGGAGGAGGTGACATCACACTGTATCCCTGTTCCACAACCAAATAAATTCCTTCAAGTCTTTTTTAGATTGTCAGGGAGAAGTCTAAACGCAGCGATCTGCCCCTCCCAAATGTAAATGTTCTCACTAGCCTGTAAACCACGAGATAACAGAACACAGATTCCAAGCAACTCAATATGGAGAAATTCAGTTTTCCGTGAACATCAAGGTCACTATCGTCTCTCTCGTAGATAAGAAAGACACAGCATTCAGGCAAAGCCCTAGACTTACATGTCAGTTCTTCACAAAACAAAACGCAGCTCCAACAGCCCCCACCCTTTTGTTAACCCCTTAAATGCCAGAAAGCAGGTACCGGAGACATTGTAACACTTTTTCATAGTAATTTTTCTCTAATTGTCGGGATCAATAAATTTGAATAATACTCAAACAAACAACATCCCTCACTCCCAAGACCCCTAGCAGACGCCCGAAACATGGTCAGCTGTTTTCCTACAAAGCCCCACAACAGCTTTTATGGCTGCCAACAGCAATCAACTTTCAGGGACTTGAAAGGAATATAACTTAAAATGGCCACCACTGAGAAATAAACTGTCTTAAGATGGCCGCCACTGAAAAATGGTAGGGCGTGTCATCTTCTCTAACCACCAGATACAGGGGTGGAGTCTGGATTACAGGGGCCATTTTTCACTCCAAGGAAAATATAATAAAATCTCTTTTTCTCAAATTCTTTCCACATCAAAAACTTTGAAATGTCCCTTATCGCCTGTCTCTTTCTTCATTGGGCACTCTGAAGGATTCCTGTCACTCTGTCCTGGTCCGTCCGTCAGTCAGAGGCTCTAAGTGTCTGTTTTGCAAATCTGATCAAGTTTTCTCACTTGTACAATCATCAGATCATGTGACACATCCCAAAACCTTCAATACTACTTCTCACTTCAAACACAAAACTACCAGCCCTTATGTCTGATCATGTCAACTTACACTTTTCCATCAGTCCTACTTACTCAACAACCTTCTGTCTCTGTGCATCTTTCCCCTCTATGTGGGACACAATCTCAGTAGCTTTTCTAGGTCCGCACCCTTGGCTTACTTTACTTTGCTTACTTCCCATCACAAATGTCTACAACTGCAACACTGCCAAACCTGTCCCCCACAGATACAACGAATCCGACACCTTGTGTGACCGACCCCAAAGAAACTAGATACCAGACTTCCACAGAGGACTCTTTACCAAGTCTCCCTTATTGACTCTTAACCAAATCAACTCTCTTTACTGAACTACTCTCTTACTGACTCTTTACCAAGTCACTACTAGTTCTTACAGTCATCCACAAAGTCGTTCAGACTCCAAAATGAAGCTAAACGCACACTTGATCAGAGTGGGTCTCCGCTGCACGTGCACAAATTGAGCTCTCTACCTCTATGAGTAACCCTATTGACACTAGTCAAACAGTACTATAGACATTATCATAATCTGACAATCACAACAAAGTATCTCCTACTTTAGCAGTGCGGACCTCTAAGGGCTACTCCCTCCTGTCCCACAGTTTCAGCTAACATCACAGACTGTCTGACCATCCGTCTCTGTCCAGTCTCTGTCCATCACCTTACAAAGTGGTTCTTTGCCAAAAACTCTGAGCTTAGGTTACAGTGAACAACAGTGGCAAATACATAACACAGAGACAGTCTTACCCGGTCCGTCCAACCAGTGAACCAGAAGTGACATATCAAGGTAGACAAGAAAAATTAATATCTTACCCTGAGAGCGCTCTGGTCAGTTCTGTTCACCAAGCCGGCGGGGACACTTCACGGAGGCTGTCTCGGTGTTGTTGTTGTTTACTTCTAAGCCCACCCAGGGACGCCAATATTGTTAGGGATTTTTATGCAGGGCCCCAACAGCCCTCTTGACTTTTGTAAGGTGAGTCCTAATTAACCCTTTCATGATTGAACATAAAGACTAAGCCAGACATACGTCAATCTCTTAGTCAAGATCTTCTCTCCCTTTAATAATCAAAATGCATAATATATATCAGACAGAAGAGTCATCAAAGGGGTGTGAATAGTATACTGCAAAGCTATTGGACATCAGCATATTCTGGGAAAAAAAGTGAATTAATTGTGCTCAGTTCTCAGAGACCTTGTACACAGATATTGTTTATACTAGTTTGCTGAGAAGGAGATGATAAGTGGCTCCTGAATCATATTATTATGCAGCTTCGAGGACAGACTGGCTTCTCATTAAATGTCAAAGGGTATTAGCTGACAGGCGAGCAAACAGGTTACATAAAATGAAGTTTGAATCATGACATTAACTTGACAATGGTCAGGGAACATGGCCGCTGTATCTAAGATGGCGGACAGTAGTCAAGATGGCGTCCGAAACCAGTGCGACCTCCTTAGCAATAGCATCTCTAATAAACCCCTCAAATATTTTCCCCACCACAGCAGTTAGACTTACGGGTCTGTAGTTTCCAGGATCGCTATTTGATCCTTTTTTGTATATTGGTACCACATTTGCTATGCGCCATTCCTGTGGAACATAACCAGTCCTCAGGGAATCTTCAAATATTAAAAATAACGGTCTGTCTATCACCGTACATAATTCATGCAGAACCCGGGGGTGTATGCCATCTGGCCCAGGTGATTTATCTATCTTAGTGGTTGCGAGGCGGCGCCGTACCTCTTCCTGGGTTAAACTGTTGACATTATAAAAAGAATTTACATTATTCCTCATAATGCTTCCCTCCCTGATACAACATTGTGTGGAGGATATATGAACAGGGGGGTGTGATGGTAGATATGGATGTGCTCGTGCCACTCTAGTGTGAGGGATCTGAAAATAGACCAGCAGGCAGTCTTGGTTATTTTAAGAACTCTTGTACAAGTGAATGAAGTTGGAGATTTTCTCTACTGGGAAAGCTGAATGCCTCATACAGATGGTTATGTTTGTCAGTAAGCATTTAGAGGGGGGATACTGTCTATTCTATAAACCTGCCTAGAAGTGTAGTCTTCTGGGGGGCTGGGGACATTATAAATAACTCTGGTGTCCTGTTACCTGCACAATGTTCAGTCTGGGAAATGTAGCTGACACATGGAGCCTCTTGATGTATCTGGCAGAGGTGGGGCTATCATACGCAGATGCATGATAAATAACCCCCATGGTCTGTATTTCACAACCCAAACCTCTGCTAGATCCAAGTAGTCTTGTGATAAACGTACAATGGCCAGGAGAGAAGCCATATCTGCAGCACTCTTACTGGAAACAAGTATAAAATATTTACTTACAAATATGACTTACACCTTGAATTTTCCACTAGAAAAATATGCTGCAGAGGTTCTTCATCAGTTTGGTCCAGTGGTAAATTTCCTTTCCAGAAACCTCTGACATGTCGGACAACCTTCAGGCCCAGATCCCACGAACATGCTTGGTCCATTTTATCTCTGTTATGGCCGCCTTGGAGGAGTCTGTCTGCCTGTCATTGCTGATTGGACAATATGATAAGGGGGAGGGGCAGAAACACAGCACCACTAGAAATACCCACTTGTTAGTAGTTGTAAGTACTAAAAATGCACATAAATGTTATTTCAAAGAACGTAAAAAAAAAACACTAAAACATACCACGATAGAAAGCAATGGATTGGAAACCAGTTGTGTTTGGATTCTGATGTTTGGCTGTGATGGAAGCCTTGTGGTGAGCACTGACACAGTGCCCCAACTGCAGGTGCCATGACCTGGGGAGCCATCAGGTACAGCCCTAGTAGCGACACAAAGGACAATCCGACATCTTGACAATTCATTTATTGCCTCTCATGACGGGGCTACTGACTAAAATGTTTGAAAAGGACGATGCTCATCTCACACACCGCAATGATTTCCCAGTAATGCCGTGATGATGTGAACAGATAAACAGGTACTGAACCAGCTCAACAAGTCTGTTTTATAAGACACAACATTGAATATACATTAATCAATTACTGAATCATGAAAAAAACAACAATACTTTATTAAATATATCAAAATATCCCAGAAAACAAGTGCAAAAGGACAGTCCTCCCAAAGGGAGAAAGAAAGTTAAAAACTTAAAATGATATACTGAACCATGGGGAGACTAGGGTAACAGTCATCCCTCATGACATGACCTGACCTGACCAAAAATGAGGCTGAAAAATATATACTGGTAGATAGAAGAGGGGAGAAGGCCAGTCTATGGACAATGCAGACATTTCATTCTACACAATAAGGAGCAATACATTAGGTAGTGACATCATATATGAATAAGACATACAAGCCTGGCAAGGAGTACAAGGATCATGTTGACAGTTTACCTGAATGAACCCCTCATGTATTGGTACATGTATATAGCTTCTTCTATAACTTATACCAGTAACAGAATCCTGACTAGGATTCTGCTGCCACACAGTGGCGCCTTTTTATGTTGCATCTTAGTAAGACAAAAATGGAAAAGTTAAAACATTCTACAAAAGATTTCCCTTTCTGATTATGCTTTTGCCCCGTGTGTTGTTAATGTACTTATATTCATGTATACACCTTGTAAAGATGTGTGGAGGAATACGAATACACAACCCTCAATGAGCAACACCTCATCCATCTAAGGACATCTCTCACTACACCCATGTCCAGTGGATCTAATACAAACTTGCCTGGTAAAAAGGGAGGCCTCACAGACACCAAGAAGAGAAATACAAGGCTAATGTTACCAAGGTGCTGCATCATTAGCCGCAGACTGTATTTTCAATGAGCAAGGGGTGCAGCTTTATGTAAAAAGGGTATCAAGGGACGTGGAACAGGGGAAATGGCCACAAGAAGGCATAATTCTGGATGGAAGGTTGGATGGACGTTCTTTGTCTCAGATATTAACATTACTTTTTAAGACTGCCTTGAGATATTTCCCAAAATTGCTATTTGTGTGACACACTATAATTGCTGCACTTTAAGAAAAGTTGATAGGGATCTAAAAAGGAAATTCATTAATGTCATCTTGCTGTGCAACATTGACATTCTAAGGCTCCATGCCCACTTCCGCAAATGGCGACTGTTAGCCAGTCACAAAAAAGTCAAAGGATAGGGCAGGGCATATTACTGCCTATATTTGTGATGTGGCCGTTCACCTCCCTATGTGTCACTGTTTACCAGGAAGCAGGAAACCATATAAAAAGAGCATCAAGAACTAAGGAAACATGGAAGTGAAAACTGCCCTTACCATAAGACTAAGCCAGCCCCTGCCAGCGGGTAATGGCCAGCTTAACTCAGTTACTTCTCGACACTCCAACTTCTCTCTCTTTGACCACCAAGACCTTTCCAAATAGTTGGGGAAAGGACTAAAGGGTACTCTGGTGTACTAAATTTTGCCCCCCCCCCCCAGTAAACAAGCAATCCCAGCATGCACACAAACACACAGCCAAGAATGAATGGATGAAGAAGGGCAATAGGGAGGACAGGAGTAGTGGGTAACAACCAGAGCAGGTCCAAATTCACTCACTAGAAAATAAACACAGACAAAGGAGAACAGACAGGAAAGTGGTGAGTGAATACAAGAGAAAAAGACAAACTTCACAGTATATCTCACCACAGACAAAGAAACAAGCTTCTTGGTAAACTTAGATATTCATACAGAACAGAGCCAGGGATTTTTTTTTAATAATAATTTTACAATCATAAATACAGTATTACATAGACTTTTATAAAAGTAAGATAAGACATAAAGGTATGCAAAATACATTATGGTATGCAGGCCCTAGATGTGTATTATAATTTATTCTGGAGGGGACACTGTAATATATTATAATGGAATATGGCGGCCCTATTAATAAAATAATGAAGGTCCATCAAGTCCAACCTAGAAGATTAAACAAATGTTTTCTTCCAATAACTATACTATCCTCCTCTGTATTAATTATTTTACAGACCTTAGTGTCATCTGCACTGTGTAAACCCTCTATGACAGTGATGGCGAACCTATGGCACGCGTGCCCTCTCTGCAGGCACGCGTACCATCTCCCCAGTCTCATGAAAGTGGGCCCGACACGCTGCGATACCTGCGCAGCCCGGCGATACCTGCGCGCTCTAATGCCTGCGCGGCGCGGCACTCCACTGTCTGCGCGGCCCCGGCGCTCCGATTCATGCGCGGCCCCGGCATTCCGCTTCCTGCTTGTTAGCGGCGCGCCGACGTCTGCGCGGCCCCGGCGTCCCGCTGCCTGCGGGGTCGCAGGGTCCCGGCGCCCGATGCCTGCTGCCTGGCTCCTGTGCTCCGGCGGTGACGTCACCGCATCCTCGCCTGCACTTGAGATGGCGCGTTTCGGCTGCTGCACCTGGTAAGCCCCTCTGTGTGTGTCTGTCTATACTGGGGTGGTGGGGGGGGGAGACCCTATTTCTATCCTGGGGTGGGGGATGAGGCCCTATTTCTATCCTTGTGTGGGGGATGAGGCCCTATTTCTATCCTTGTGTGGGGGATGAGGCCCTATTTCTATCCTGGAGTGGGGGATGAGGCCCTATTTCTATCCTGGGGTGGGGGATGAGGCCCTATTTCTATCCTGGGGTGGGGGGTGAGGCCCTGTGTCTATACTGAGGTGGGGGGCCCTGTCTCTATAGTGGGGTGGGGGTGAGGCCCTGTCTCTATACTGGCTACTGGAGGGACTGGGTATTACCTCTAAACTCACAATGCTGCAGCATTTCTCCTGTGTTGTGTAAGATATTTTCAGAGAAAATAAAACTTTTACTTAAAGAGCAACAGCCGCAGTACACAGCCATACACGGAGCTACAGCCGCAGTACACAGCCATACATGGAGCTACAGCCGCAGTACACAGCCATACATGGAGCTACAGCCGCAGTACACAGCCATACATGGAGCTACAGCCGCAGTACACAGCCATACACGGAGCTACAGCCGCAGTACACAGCCATACACGGAGCTACAGCCGCAGTACACAGCCATACACGGAGCTACAGCCGCAGTACACAGCCATACATGGAGCTACAGCCGCAGTACACAGCCATACACGGAGCTACAGCCACAGTACACAGCCATACATGGAGCTACAGCAGCAGTACACAGCCATACACGGAGCTACAGCCACAGTACACAGCCATACATGGAGCTACAGCCGCAGTACACAGCCATACACGGAGCTACAGCCACAGTACACAGCCATACATGGAGCTACAGCCGCAGTACACAGCCATACATGGAGCTACAGCCGCAGTACACAGCTATACACGGAGCTACAGCCGCAGTACACAGCCATACATGGAGCTACAGCCGCAGTACACAGCCATACACATAGCTACAGCCGCAGTACACAGCCATACACGGAGCTACAGCCACAGTACACAGCCATACACGGAGCTACAGCCGCAGTACACAGCCATACACGGAGCTACAGCCGCAGTACACAGCCATACACGGAGCTACAGCCGCAGTACACAGCCATACATGGAGCTACAGGAGCAGTACACAGCCATACATGGAGCTACAGCCGCAGTACACAGCCATACATGGAGCTACAGCCGCAGTACACAGCCATACATGGAGCTACAGCCGCAGTACACAGCCATACATGGAGCTACAGCCGCAGTACACAGCCATACACGGAGCTACAGCCGCAGGCAGTAATACAGTATTCATCACTATATTAGCTTCTAGTATAGTGTTATTATTGGTAATGTTGGCCTTTCTATAGTGGTCTTTATAACCAGAATGATGCTATTTATGTGGTTATAATGGTGGCCTCATGATGTCAAAGTGTTATTTGTCTCTTGTATAGTGGTATTGTGGCGCTTTTGGGCTAAATTGCTGTGCTGGCACCTTGCGATAGAAACGTCGGCTTTGGTTTGCAGTTTGGGCACTCGGTCTCTTAAAGGTTCGCCATCACTGCTCTATGAGATTGTATATAAAAATATTAAAAAGAAGGGGCCCAATACTGACCCCTGTGGCACCCCATTGGTAACTACAACCCAAACCGACAATAATGCCATTAATGAAGAACCTCTGTTTACCTATATAATTTATACAAGGGGTATAATATTTACTGTAATTTATATATGATGACACCGTGTGGTCAGTTAAGTTGTGACCACCATGCTGAGACAGTCATAGTTACGGAAACAACATAAGTGTTATGCATACAACATAACTTCATAAGCCACGCTGTTTCTGTAACTCTTGAAGTTATGGAAATGGCACAGCACTTTGTCCTGCATTTTCCATTAGACAATTAAGGACCTGTGCCTGGAGCGTCCCATTAAGGTGGAGTTGTCTTCAGTAGTAGAAAGGTTTTTCATTTTTAAAAATTAGGGAGCACAGTGAGTTATGGTATGGAAAATGGTGTTTAGTATGTAAGGGAGGGAACACAGAGCTTAATGGTCTTTAGGAGTAAAGGTAGAGGAATTTCATAAAGTATAGAAGTAGGGGTACAGGAAAGTCATACTGTATAGGAGTGTGAACAGAGAAGTTGGGGCACAATGGTGTCATAATGTTAAAGAGTGGGGGCATGATAATCATAAAATGTGCAATAAACTTTATTGAAGTTTATTCTTTGTACAGTTTTTCCTCCTCTTTACCCCTGTTATGGCCAATGTATCTGCAAGCCCTCTAGAAGTATGTAAACTGTCACTCTAAGGCTACATGCACACAGCGCCGCTCACCCCCACCCCTCTCCATAGTAACATATGGGCCACGGCACCATAATACGGGAAAAGATAGGACATGTCCTATCTTTTCCCTGGCTACGGAGCGGTACGATGCCGTCAGCCCATAGAAGTGTATGGGGGACGTATATCAGCCGTATATACGTCGGCCATATATACGTCCCCCATACCTATGTGTGTGAATGCAGACTAAGACTTACATATCAGCTGACTATGAGTATGGGGGGAAAAGTTTATTTAGAGACAGTGATAAAAGCAGGGAGAAAACAAAGTTTACTATTCCCATACAATTCCTTTGTGAAATACAAAAAATGGCTACAAATGTATGCCCACTGTGACCTCTATTTTACTTTAGTAAAATGATAAGCTGTAATGAAGCTTTATTGATAATCCTTGGTCCTTTACAGCAATGAATTTTGAAAATCCAATTGTCACTGGGGCAAAAAAAAAAAAGTTGTCAAGATCTACAATTATAAAATATACACTTTAGAGTTACATACAAATTCAACTTAAGAACAAACCTATGGAACCTATCTTGTATGTACCCTGGGGACTGCCTGTATCTTCTTTCTGGAAAAAAACATGCGGGCCAAGCAACTGGCCTGGAGGAAGACTGATCAGTTGAACATCAGGTCCTTGATAAAATATTGTGGACATTATATGTGGCAAACTCCATCAGTAATGCTGGAAAAGTCTGAATAAAACTGAATATTGGAGGTATCCACTTTGTCTGGGGTACTCCCCTTTCACCCTCCTTCTAATATAGCCCTGTCTGACTTACAGGTCTGTTGTTGGTTGCTCTATTGAAAGGGAACTATGGCTGGAAATACCCTGTTTCCCCTATAATAGGACATACTCCGAAAATAAGACCTAGGACAACTTTGTTCAAGCTTAGAAATATAAGGCCTCTTCTGAAAATAAGCAGCAGTCATTGTAGCAGCTCCCCCCATGTCATATGTTAGCATTAGTAGATCTTTTAGATGCTGCAAAAGTTTGTGACATGGGGGAAGAATTCATGGGATAAAATCCCTGTTGCGCTGCAAATGCAATACAAGCAGCTACACAGACAAGAAGGGGTCATTTTAGAAAAGTGCTATTTCTAAACATGAGAGATTGGGGCCAATGATTCCAATTGAAATTGAGTCACAACAAATTCAGCTTTTCAGAGTTTAGAGATTCATAAAGGATATTAGAGAAATAGAATTTTTGTTCAACAACAAATGTGAAAAATAAGACATCCCCTGAAAATAAGACCTAGTCCCTCTTTGGGAGCAAAAATTAATATAAGACACAGTCTTATTTTTGGAGAAACATGGTATCATGGGGCACAGCGTTTGCAACATTTATGAGAACTCTGTGGTGGAGGGGCATCACTGCTATTATTTTTAGTGGGGCACTGTAATTTGGCTGGTACTGTCAAGAATAATTGTATTTAATTATCAGGGTTGTTTTTGTTAGTATATTAATTATAATTTTAGGTCAAAGAAAACCAAAGTTATTATAGGCTGGTATGTCTGATAATTGTGTACATCAAAATTTACATACAGTATGTGCTTTAGAAATGTAATGCTAAACTGATCAGTCAAGGTTTATTATACAGCTGCCTATATAATTTCACACACGGGTCATCTACAAAGAGAATTTTTCAGTTCAACCATAAATTGGTAGTGTAAGGGTTACTAAGGACATCCTACCCACCACATCTGGCCTCCCTCCTCCTCTCCTGTTTCCTTTGCAGAATGCACAGTACATCTGGATCTTTCACATACAAAGGAACTTAGCCTAACCATAAACCTCAGCACCCACACACAGGGATTTGTTACCTCTTCAGTGCCCAGAGCTTCGGGCAGAAGCTCCTGAGATATCTACAGACGTGGCAGGACCCAGAAAACATGAAGACCCTTCACATACTTCAGCTTTGTGCCTTTTATTACCAGCTCTTTGTTCAGTTTGATCAGAATACAGCTGCACCTTCTCCCATCATTAAGTTTCCAGGGGACAGCTCGCCCAAGTCAGACAAAGACATGGTCACTGTAAGTAGCATAATGACTTTTCATTGTTCTTTTTTAGGTATATATCTGACTCTAGCATGCATTTCACTCCTGAATATATTTCAGAAACAGTTCTTACTCATTGGAAATCCTGAAACTTCTTTCTCCTCTACACAGGAAAATATTTTTTCCTAAATGATAGCAAAATATTGTTCTGTTTGTCCTTCCAGAAAAAGAAAAACACATTTAATAACGTAGTAATCCAAAGGTGGACACCAAACATGTATATCCGAGGTGCTCCTTAGGTACAAAACTCACATAGATTTATAATACTGCTATTAACCAACAGTAATCCAGGGCCGCATTAACAACTGTGACACCAAGGGGGATATCTGTGAGCCAAGGGGGGCCATCACATATTTAATCCCAAGGAGTTACGATAATATAAACTAAACTTACACATGTAATGCAGGTATGAATTAAGGTTGGGTTGGCTTAACACTATTGGAAACTTTAGATGTTACTTGACAACAAAGCAAACTGACTGGGATTGTCAACACATATGTAACCTTAAGTCTGTCAAAAAAAGAGTGAATTCAGAATTCAACTTTTATAATCCAATAATTGGCTCCGCAATTGAATAGCAGAGCCTTTTAAGCATTTGTTATAGTACTATGAACCAAAGGTAGGTCAGAAAAGAAATTCTCCTTTGCAGGCCTTACTTTGAGTAAGGAATATGCAAATAAGCTTTCCAGGGTAGAAAAGGGAAACCACGCCGCCAATGCTACCTTAAGTAAGACAGCTCCTTTTACATCAATGTCTGACTTTCAAGAAGCCCAGTGACATGGGATGATAGCCAAATCAGTTAGTTGCTTCCAAAGAGAAGAGATAACTAACTATACATTGTGCCTATTCAATGTTATAACGTCTAGTCGGCAGAGTACAGGCAACTGGTTTGGCATGGTGAGAGGCCATAGAGGTAGATCAGGAAGGGGTTCTTTCTCCTTATGGAGATTGCTTATGTAGGCCACCTTTAAGGTCTACAATGCCCTTTTCAGGATTCTTTGTATGAAAATCTAAATATGTTTTCCAGGCTGGAAAAATAAATACCCTGCCTATAGTGCTACCTTAACCCCTTAAGGACATAGCCTATTTTGACCTTTTGGACCCAGACCCATTTTTCAAATCTTACATATGTAAATTTATATTGTAATAACTTTGGAATACTTTATTATACCAAGTTGATTTTGAGATTGTTTTTTGTAACACATTGTACTTCATGTTGCTTGAAACATTTGAGTTATATATTTTGAATTTATTTATGAAAAAAATTAAAAAATAGCTAAAATTTGTAAAAATGTGTTCTTAAATTTCTTATAATTTTTGAACAGTCATACTATAAAAATTACTTAATAAATAACAATCACCAAATTAGAACCTGGCTTATGTTTGTATCTGTAGGATGTAAGAAATTCATTTTATTAAAGGAAACTTACCATTTGATTTGATGCATTATGAAGCAAACATACCTTGAGAATGCTGTAGCTACACTGATGCAGGATCATATCTTGGTTAATCCCTGAGCTGATTGCTTTTGCTCATAAAACAATTATAACATTCAGGACCTTGGGAAAGCTGGGACAGACTGGCTGACACATTACAGGAGCTTGAAATTACAAATGGAGGTTAGTCAAGCATGACTAATCAACCTGAACTGGGGGATGGTCACTCATACGCAGCAGCTGGGGGATGGTGCCACAATTGATTAATTTGCCTCCAGGCACAAGCCAGATTACATCATCCTCTCCTTGCTAGACAAGCGCTGAAGGAGCCACAGAAGCGAGACAGCTTCATTATCATAATGTTATATATGTTTTTTCAGCAAAACCACTCAGCACAGGGATTAACCAAGATATTATCCTGCATCAGTGTAGCTACAGCATTCTCAAGGTATGTTTGCTTCATAATGCAGCAAATCAAATGGTAGGTTTCCTTTAAGGGCAATTTCATTTCTCAAGTGATTTTAATGGACCTAAACAACAGAGATAACCGAGTGCTGTGCTTGGCAACTTTCAAGACTCTGACAGACTTTAACAATAATTCTTGGTACAATCCCTTTATTGTCTGACTTTCAAGAAGCTAAATTTAATGATGTTGGATAATAACGAAACCAGTTAGTCTTTTTTAAAAGGAATAGTCACCACACTGTAATCAGCAACTTCTGAGGCGAAAGTCCTTAGGTGTAGGTCAGGTAGAAATGAATACTTCTTAAGAACATTGGGGCACATTTACTTACACCTTCCTGTGCGATCCCAGAGGTGTGTTCCCTGACGAGAATGTACAGCTGCCGAGATTCCCTTACAGCGTGCGCCCCATTTCCTGCATGTGCCGCTTTCCCGATCAGGTCCGTCGGAGTTCACCATCTTCTTCCTGGTGTATGTAAGTGCATTATATGCGACACAATTTTAAAGTTGAATCCCGTGATTTGTCCGAATCATCCCGCCCCCCAATTTGTGTTGCATGAAAGCTGCCGTGAAACCAGACAGAAATGCGGTCTGCGTACTTTTAGTATATGTGCCCCATTGTGTTTGAAATTTTATAATTAATTTCATGTCCTTACCTAGAATCCCCAACAAAGCACTCTTGGCCTATAAGTCTCCATACACCTGACAAAGTGATCTCCAATAGGAAAAGCAGTAGAAGGATCTACCTTAAAGGAATAGTCGACACACTGTAGACAGTTCTGTTTTGATGTCATTACATCTCATCAAAAGAGAGAACTTGTTCAGGTAGCAGAAAGGCTGTAGGCATAGGTGGAAATTAATATTTCTTATGAAGATTGTCTTTGCAACTTCTTAACTTATTTAACTTATTTTCATATTCCTTACCCAGAATCCCGAACAGAGCATGCTTGGCCTATAAGTCACTGTACACCTGACAAGGTGATCTGCAAAAGGGAAAGCAGTAGAAGGATCTGCCTGTTTTTTTAAGTAGAACTGCATTAATTACATTGAACCAATGATGGCACCTTGTCACAAAATCTCAGAGCCAGGTGACATCTCAGTTATTATATCAGTTTTTGCATAAGTTTAGACTATTGAGAGATAAGGTATATTGGGAAGATTTTTGTGTGTTCTGTGAGATCTCCACTCCTAGTATTGGCTTACAATAAAGCACATAAACAATTGTACAATAAACATTACTGCTATTAACCAACAGTGGAAGCTCCTGATGTAAATCTGACGTACAATAAAACTTGTATTTTGTAAAAACTTGTACAATAAAACGTGTAATTTGCTGGTTACTCCTAGTGCTCAGATCTGTGCTTCTCTAATTCTTCAAGGATCTGCCTAGTTGTCATAGTATTGTCATAGTATTTACCAAGTCAGATAAATGTACCACCATGTAATACAACGTTGGATAGCATCCTTTTAAGAAAACTTTTTTTCTTTTTTTTGCTTGTTTTTATGGAACTAGGGTACAAGGTATCAGACATTCAATGGTGTTGAAACAATGTTGTCACATGATATATATTGCATACAAGCAGTTGATGTGATCGCTTTTAAGTCTAGTTACACAACACATCCGGAAACAAGCAAAACAATGGCAGAATGCCCATCGCTGCATCAACATCAGGGACTAGATGTATTTCCAGAATTAAATATGCTGTAAGGAAAAACAAAATATATTATACAAAATGACATGTAGAACCATTATGGCCAGTAGATCATCTTCACACAAACATCTTCACTCTAAAATCATTTTTTTTATTGAAATGATGGAATCTCTGTGCAGTGCCTTGTCTTTATTAAATGCTAATGGGCCCAGTGCTAAGGGTTCCAAAGGTGGGGTCCCCAATTACTCTTAAGAGTTAATCCAATGTGTGTTCTCAGATCATCTGAATTTTGTATTGCAATTTTTGTATTGCCTAACCTGCACACTACACCTATGTGTTGTGCTCAACCCATATATGTAAAATTGTAGAATGTTGTACAGTATGCGGTTTATTGAGATATTCAATCTCATAGTATGCCCCTGTATGCTGGTAATACTGTACTCTAGGGTTATATATTAAATTCTACTACATCAAAGTATAATACTTATATCATCTTAATGTTATCATACAGCAATACCTACTGAAATACTATGGCTGCCCAAAAGACACATGCCTGATGGTGTTAAAGGACACATTGAAGAAAATGCAAAAGTTCTTTCATATTCCAGAAACAGGAGAGATGGACCAAAAGACAATTGAAACAATGAAAAAGCCTCGATGTGGTAACCCAGATGTGTCTAACTATCAGTTCTTCCCCAGGAAGCCAAAATGGGAAAAGAATGATATAACATACAGGTGAATTCATGATCTGTCCTTAAAGGTGTTTACTGTTTGTCTAATTTAGCACATCCATTGTCATAAACCATATTAGGAATTTTATTGAAGCATGTTCCTGCTTAGGATCCTTTTTTCTTTGTGAATAATGGCAATATGGAGTCATTTTTGCTCTGGATGACCTGACCAGCCCTGAATTACTCTGAGAAACTATTGGTAAATGGCAATTCTCATGTGGGCATTCACATTTAATGTAATTCATTTGCCATATATATACAGTACATTTCTTCAAATGAAGAAATGTTCCCATGTGAAGATAATTTCCCATAACTTTAGTTTTGTGGTTCTTAGAAACATATGATAGGTGTCCTTGGATACAACAACCGCTGTTGGAGAGATTGTGCAAAGAAACAAATTGTTTTCTCATATGAAATCTCTGGGAGTAACTGCATGTCTCACAGCCATCCTATGGTAAGGATCTCTGAATCCAGGAGGTCCAGTGCCTCAGTAGCGCATGTTTGGCCACTGCTGGTAGATTGCAGTGGTGGTCGAATCCAAAGATGACTATCTTGTTTCTAATAGACAGCATGACTTCATTTAAATGTGAATGCCCAGATGAGAATACATCCTTAAGTGACCCTCCACCAAGCAGGCATAGTTTGACTATAGACATGCATAGTCAACAGACCTAGCTTCAGACCTTACTGATTGTTATGTTCCCTTATTATGCATATTCTAAAATTCTTCAAGCAAGCTGCTTTTTGGTCACCACTGTGTTGGACCTGAGCAGTATATGGAGCATATCTGTGACTAACATCACATGTATTAGAACAGACCTGAAAAGGTGGCAGAACCACACAATGTGTGCACCTACCTGCACAGTATATAGTTAATGATGTCTTCTGGGTGGAGAGTCAATTTAATGTCCCTTGAGATGATGTAGAAGTAAAGCCATGTATCATGGCTGGGGGCAGCATCTGGGGCCATCTTTGTAAACGGTTTATTGTTAAGGGGGAAAGCCCTAAAGTGAAGAATACTTTTAATACTTCTGGGTTAATAACTCAGTAAAATCATAGACTCATCATGCTCAATAATGCCCTGTATTTCGGAATGCTTCATTTCCATCCTTTGTAATTATCATCTTGTAATATATGCACCACAATAAATTGTTATTGAACCATATGATATACTTTTCACTAAACATTTTATAGTCTTCTTTAGGATCTTAGGGTACACAACAGACCTGGACTCTGAAACTGTGGATGATGCTTTTGCTCGGGCATTTCAAGTCTGGAGTGATGTCACCCCTTTAAAGTTTACACGACTCATGGATGGGGATGCTGATATTATGATCAATTTTGGTCGCTGGGGTAATTCATTTTTAGTCACTAGATATGCTAATCCTTTATCCTTGACCCCTGTAGCTATATAATTTATCTGATTTGCAGAGCATGGCGATGGTTATCCATTTGATGGTAAAGATGGACTTTTGGCTCATGCTTTTGCGCCAGGATCAGGAATCGGTGGAGATTCCCATTTTGATGATGATGAGCTTTGGACTTTAGGAGAAGGACAAGGTACTGCAGCACTATGGCTTACATTTTTTCCATATTATAGTCTGTAGGACTCAATGGTAGCATATTCAAATTTTCAGTACAGTTATTTTTAAAATGAATTCCCAAAATTTGAATATAGTATATCGTCTACGATTCTGTGCAGATAATTTTATTAAAATATCTTTTTAGTAATTGGAACTTAATTTTTTAGTTTACTTCTTAATGCAGTTTTCTAGATTTCATCTGGATTCCTGAAGCTAAAATAAGAAAATAACGAATTGTTGCAATTGCAATGCATACAATACATGTATTCACACTAAACACTCCAAAATATCCAGTCCTGTTGGCTGAGCATAGGCCTAGAAATAGAGGAGTGATAGATACTGCTACATATTTCTTCTAATCAGGTTTAAACTTGCTCATATCTATTGAGTAAAATTTGGTTTCACAAAACCCATTACACAGATGCTACATTATTATGTATATATATATATTTCTATTCCCCTCCACAGTTGTGAAGGTGAAATATGGAAATGCTGATGGTGAGTTCTGCAAATTTCCTTTCCTCTTCAATGACAAGGAATACAACAGCTGCACGGATTCCGGACGAAGTGATGGATTCCTTTGGTGTTCAACCACCTACAACTTTGATAAAGATGGGAAATACGGGTTTTGTCCTCATGAATGTAAGTGCCTTCAGTGACACTTGTTCTGTGCTATTGTTTCATTTTCTACGCTACCTCTATAGCAGAGTGAGATTTTTTAAATGTCTTAGTTGATAATTTGTCTTAACAGAATAGGAACTGCAACAATGTTAGCCTAGGAGATTACAATCACCTAATTTTAGTGAAATGCAGGACTGAGTGCATCCATTGAATGTGCTTTGATCTCAAGACACAAGGACAGTTTACAGCTTTGGCAGAACAGAAAGCAATAGACTCTCTGCTTTGCCAAACCCTATGAAGCTGGGCATTAGGGCGGCACCAAGGTTAACCTATTTTTAAGGAACCCAAAAAATGCCATTTTCACCCATTACCAATTCTACTTTTCACATCTACTTTTATAAATTGAAGTAATTTAAGCAGTTTGCATTAGTTTTGATAAATGTGAGCCATTGTGTTTTTTAAGTGTGTTTAATGCTCATGTTGCTGCAAAATATAGTTGTAGTGAAATGTGAAATGAAAAAGTGCTATTAGTTTGTTTCTCACTTTCATTTTTGTGCATATTTTATAGGCCTCACTGTACGACATGAAAAATACATTGCAGATGTAAGGGTAACACAGCAAAACACTTGTAATAGAAATAAAAACACATAAAAATCTATGTGCAGCAAAAACGTGACCTCCCTCTCTCAAATTTAAACATTGGAAGGAACTGTGCGGAGCAGTCTTTATACGTACTGAAAAAAACATTAGAAGGCCAGAGTAGGACACCATACTGCTAAGGAAAATACATTCTTCCTGTAGATTTCTTTTTAAAATACAGTATGTAGCTCTGTTAGGATTTTTAGTGACTTAAGAAGGAACATTTGTAGGGACAAAAAGCAAAGTTACTACCATTGTCTAACATGTTGTAATTTAATCCACATAATACACAAGTGTTTGGTATAGCTTCAATTTTTTGCTTTAGTTCTTGCTATAATGCTCAAATCTATGTAGCCTGAGTACCAAGGGGTCTTACCATTGCACCTTGAATGATGATACATATGTAAGTGCTCATGCTTATGTATTACTGAGCCATAATCAGTAATGATAGAGCGTGGCTATTACAGAGCCTTATTGAATGGTTTCTTGCCTCCCAGTATCTCAATAATACCACCTAAACAATACTGCCGTACAGTGTAAGGGTACATTCACAGGCGGTATGCCCGCCGTGCAGGTGACCCCTCCTCCCTCCATAGGAAACAGCGGCATGCGGCCGCACACTCTCAAAAAGATAGAGCAGATAGAGCCACATGTGTGGCAACCTACCACCGGGGAGACATTGCCATCTATGGGGACGTATATGCAGCCGCAAATTTGTGGCCGCATGTATGTCCCCATGAACGGCTGTGTAAATGAACCCTAAATGAGAATGAAAACAGAGAAAAAGGTTTTATATAAATAATTGCCCTGGGCAGTTGCCTAGTGTGCCACTGACATAAGCTACCAGTGAACCAAACTTTGCTACCATTGGTTTTAGTTTTACCTTCCTCTGGATACTGTAAACCCAATAAGTTCTCCTGCCCAATATGTGGAGAACAGAACAATAAATAACTATGAGTTAAGGGGCCTTAATGCTGAGTCTGTAAAGTTGCCCAGGTCCATCAACCTCCGGTAGGGTGCACTAACAATGCGATTACAAAGAATCTCCAGTGAATGGTTAAAGGTTTGTAAAGAGTGTATTGTATATTTGATTTGCAGGCAGTTTTTGATCTTTCCAAACATTTGCAAGGGATTTTTCTGTAGGCAGCTAGGACATATGTTTCTCATTAAAAGGACCATTTCCTTCCAAGGTTTGCTACACTCCTATGTAGTTACAAGGCAGCCTGCATGAGTCAGTGCCCTAAAAAAATGTTCTTTGTTTTCTAACTTATCCAAGAACAATTTAGACCACAGTGGCCTGGAAGTGGTGTCAGCAGAAAAAAAGCATTCCATTTGGTTAAAATCACACAGTCAAATGGAGATCTTTCAGGAGATAAAAAGCCCTGAATGTGAAAGGACACTGGGACATTTTTTTTTTTAAAGGGCTTGTTAAGTATTAGAAGAACATGTATGCTTTCATCCACAGACCAGGGTACATCAGCCTGTGGCCTGTCCCTGGCATTGCAACGCAGCCCACCAGGGCTCAGCTGCAGTACCACACAAAACAGGGGACAGGTGTAGCACTGTGTCTAGTTAAAAGCAACCATTTATTTTTAATCTGTACACTGTTTACACCTTTGAAGGAATTTCTTGGAATTAAATATTAGAACTCTTGTGGTACATTTGTGTCAAGGTTTTTGTTCCTTGAGGTTTGCTTCATGACCATATTTAATATCAGTGTAATAGTGGAACATTGTAATCTATGTTGATGACTGTATGTCACCATGTTGCTCTTGCTTAGACCACGGAGGCTACTTTTATTCTATTATGCTGTATCATTATATAAGTATTAGAGACAGACTGGAAACAGAAAGTCAAAAATGGCGAGTCCTGAAACTAATCCCACCAGACATTCCCTACCTATGTGCTCGAAACCACTCAGGGCAGTGGACAGTAATCTAGCGACAGTCCCAGTATTATTCTAAGTGATAACAACAGAGGAGGACAAGACAAACAAACAAGCAAATAAGAAAGGTCATCAGAGCCTAGTCAAAAACCTAGAGGAAAACAAAGTACCAAATCAATGAACAAAGGGATAAACAGGAAGACAAGCCAAGAGGTCCGAAGAAACCAGACTAAAGCTGACAAAATAAAAGCAAGTTTAGTCAAGGGTGAACTATAACAAGCACTGGGGATAAGTTCCCTGGATTTATGTGATGTCAGAATCCTGTTTCCAATGCTGACAGGATAAAGAGCAGGTTAGCTGTTAGTAAACCAGAAAGAAGACTTCTGGGTTCGGTGCATAATTAATCAATGCAGCTAGGAAGGAACATACCAGTGTTCAGAGAGAACAGTGTAAATCAGTGCATCCTCTGTCACACTTGTTGACTGAGAATAATGCTGACACAGATATTACCATAAGGTCATCAGTTCACCATACAGTTAAATGTACTAAAGATAATTTTATGTATATGTTATGTAAAAATGTATAAGAACATAAACATTATAAAGGGGTAGATCATACCCTAGATGTTACTCTCTGCCAGGAAGTAAGGCTGATACCAGGGACTTTTCATAGAGCTACTGATGGGTTACAGCTGCAGCCCACATTAGTATACTCAGCAGTCTGTATCTGTACCAAACGTCTATAAGTAACACTGCAAAAAGAGTAGCAATGTATCCCTGGCCTTATGCTACTTTGCCATATGTTTGGCTAGACTTGCCTTCTTCTGCCAGTAATATCCGATTGCCAGGACAAGAGAAGCTGCGCCACACAGATCAGAAGTACGCTTTGATCGAGAGGGTACTTTCCTATAAATTAAGACTTTTCATGAAAACCGTTCTGGTTCTCATCAGCAGATGGAAATGAATACATCGTTCAGTTCTGTGTAATTAGGACTAATCTGACTATGGGTGCCAACAAGCAGCTCAAGTTTCTCTGTGGGACATTTACTACTCTTCTAACTGACCGGGCATGACGTTCATTGCAAAGCTGAACACAGCATGAACAACTTCTGTGCACAACTCATGTGCAGAACTACTTAAAGGGAACCTACCACCACGATTCTCCCTATAAAGGGAGATCTGGTTGTAGGTGGATGAATGGGACGTGAGGATAGCCCTTTTTGGGCTAATCCTCATATCCCGGCTATCTTTTAGAAAACTTTAATCCACGGATATATACATTTTTTTAAGCGGCTACTGGGGCGTGGAGTAGCCGGACATGAGGCTACACATCGCGGCTATTCCACGCCCCAGTAGCCTCTTTTCTCTGCCTACCATTTCATCTTCAGCGCGCAGCTACGTCCGAGTCCCCGGCGTTCTGCGCATGCTGTTTTCTGATATTCTAACTGTTTATTGGTTGTCAGTTTGTAAAATATTTACAAACAAGAGTTTTATGCCATACAAACACTTGTGTAATATAATGTTTGAAACTTGAGCTCAAGACTACTGGCTTCTAAAGCAGCAGCAACACTGCTAAATGGAGAAATTTTCCTTTACATCTCAGGAGCATGTACACGAACATGTGAGGGACCGATATCTGCCCTCATTGACACCTTTGGCATTCAGCCTTGGTTTGGTGAACACACTGGGGCTCATTTACTAAGGTCCACGGACAGCACTATCGTCCCATATTTTGCGCAGTATTTAGCAGGGTATTTTGGTGCATGCGATCGGACATTGGAGCATCGGCGCCGGCTTTCATGCAACACAAATGGGGGGGGGGGGGGAGTGTTGGGGAGGGGCCGGACGATCTGACTGATTCGGACTAAGCGCGGGATGTAACATTTAAATTGTGTCGCATACACCAGGAAGAAGATGGTGAACTCCAGCGGACCTGAGCGGGTCAGCGACACATGCAGGATATCGCGCACACGATGTATGGGATGAACTCTGCCACGATTCATGAAGATCATGCGCCGATATCCTGCATGTGTCGCTTACCCACTCAGGTCCGCCGGAGTTTACCTTCTTCTTCCCGGTGTATGTAAGTGCTTGGCTTGCGACACAATTTTGAAGTTAAATCCTGCGGTCTGTCCGAATCCGTCGGATCATCGACGGCCCACACCCCGATTTGAGCCGCATTAAAGCTGGTGCGATTGCTCCAAAATCCGATCGCGTGCGCCAAAAAACCCTTTTAAATCCCTGTTCCAGCGGCGCAAAACGGAAACACCCATCGGTATTATTCTGTACTACGGCGATGGCCGCTTGCTTCTCTTTAGAGAGGGGAGGGATGTGCAGCGCTCACCTCTCCTCTTCCTTGTGCATTGGCTGTATGCTCGTTCATGTGCACGGAGCGCAAGTGATGAGAGGTAATTGTCTCTCCAGTAGTTCCTACTGTCTTAGAGAGAAGCTTCTTGTCAAGAAAAAATTACTCATTTAACGTGTCAAATTGTGATTATTTCTTCTTATTATTTATTTTAGTATTATTTTATAAAAGTTTTTATCTGTGAAAAAGTTACTGTCTGCAAACAAAGAAGTGTCCCAGTGCCTTGTCATGTCAAACCCATCTACAACACTCCGCAGTGCCTGATCTTAGTGCCACTCTCTTCAAGTCCTGCGCCACTTTCCTCATTGCCCAGCTCAGCCCCATTCCTGCTTGTGAAGCAAATTTTGTACATGCGCCTTTCATTCAGTATATCTCATTCGTGTCTGATCATAGTGAATGGGGAGATTATTTAAATGTGGCAATGCCTTGAGTGACAGAAATCCTCATTTTCATAATGATTTGAAGAATATTTAGCAATTTTCTTTGGGTCCAAGTTATGCATGTTATATATAAATTGTGATAGATTTGGCAACAGAGTTAGTTTAGGACACTTACTGCTGTTCACAAATTTGCATCTAAGTTTATCTGAAATAAGGATTAAAACCAAGTGCGTAACAATCTCCCCCTGATCATATACTTTTTTCTATCCTCCAGTATTATTCACTTTAGCTGGAAACGCAGATGGAAAACCTTGCAAGTTTCCTTTTAAGTTTCAAGGCAAAAGCTATGAGAGCTGTACCACCGAGGGACGGACAGATGGCTACAGGTGGTGTGCGACAACAGAAGATTATGACCAAGATAAATCTTATGGATTCTGCCCAGAAACAGGTGTGTTATTTAGATTTGTCTTGCAGTGAAACATGGATATTATAGCCAATGGCCCTCATTTTGTATGCATCTTAAATGGGTAGTCCAGGAATACATTTTTATATATATTGCTTGAGGGAGCTTTAAAAATATTAATAAAGAGCATTTACTTACCTCCTGGGGTATTCCTGTCTATCCTCGGCATCGCCTGTCACTGCTGATATCTGTTTGTATAAAGCAGCTGGCAGTGCTGCCCCGACCACTTCTGCATGTATGTTGTGCAAAGGCCAGCAGTGACGGGCGAGGCCCCGGGTGAACGGGAGTAAGGAGAGAAGCGAGTACATGCTCTTTATTATTTTTAAATTCCCCCCTCCTTTTGTATTTTTGTTTCTTTGCTTTTGTAATTACCATATATACTCGAGTATAAGCCTAGTTTTTCAGCACATAAAATGTGCTGAAAACCCAAACTCGGCTTATACTCGATTAAAAAAATGTATCAAAACTCACCTTTCCAGCTTCCCCCGCTACTGGCTATATACTGGGGCAGGGAGCTGGCTATATACTGGGGGATATGGGCTGGCAGGCTATATACTGGGGAGCAGGTGGTGGCTATATACTATGGGGAAGGGTTTGGCAGGCTATATAATGGGGAGGCTGTGACCAATGCATTCCCCACCCTTGGCTTATACTCGAGTAAATAGCTTTTCCCAGGTTTTTGTGGTAAAATTAGGGGCCTCGGTTTATACTCGGGTCGGCTTCTACTCGAGTATATACGGTCATTTTCACAGCAACCCCTTCAGATATATTTCACATTTAGCCATGCAATTATCCCTGTGCATGTCCATCTGCATTACGTGATAGGAGGCCATCCCTTTGTCTGACGTTTCCTACCCAGAGCTTTGGCATAGCCTTGCCCCTCTATGTACAGACACAATTACATAACCAATGGTAAGTCTCATAGCTACTTCATCATCACTACATTTTTATACAGTGGCGAAGTGATGTTCATGCATTTACCTGTAAACAATGGACTCTCTAATTTAATGATTGCACATAAACATACACACATATGACAACCACAGAAAGCCAAGTTGTTTCTTCAGCATGTGACCAGAAAAATTTAAATGATTCATTGGATTTCACGGTAGCAACCATTTACCAAAGAAAATCCACACTCATGTTTTCGTTGGCTTGCTTCTCAAGGTTGCGTAGTGTATTAAAACGGAATATCTTAGGCAGAATTGCTTTAAGCAAATATTGTCCAGTGGTGACAAATCATCTCTAGGGGTCTTAAGGGTTTTTTTTTGTGAACTTCTGTTGCTGGGTTGTAAACTGGAGGTATAAGTAAACTCATTATACTGTTCATAGAGAGTAGAGAATAGCAGAAGGGTGACTCAGTATGACTTACCGGAAAGCACTGTGTGCACAGCCAATAACATAGGGCATGTTGGGCTAAGCTGGCTGAGAACGTAACAGAGAGCCACTGTTAGGATTTCTTGGGAGGTCAACTGACTTCATGTGTCAGTAAATAGGAATAAGGCTGCTGCTTTGTACCGCGCCAAAGAAATGTTTCCTGACCTAATTTATATCAACAGTGACTATTGACAAGGGTTGGAAGATTAGTTTTCTTTTATTTTTTCTAAAGGAACATAACTTGCTTTTATAAGAAGGGAAACTTTTCTTGTTTTTGAAGTGTTCTTTTCAGATCTCCAAACTATGAATACAAAAATCTGTCATGAAATATAGCCACTAGATCACACAGGCGTGAAGAAAATCTGTTCTGATCATACAAAGCTGGAGTGAGTATTAGAAAGAAGCCCTGGAGAGCTGTATATACTGCACTACTGAGTTTTCTTCACTCTATTTACTGTATTGCTGTTGCACAGCAATTCTTCTATGCTCTGTGTAAGTGTAGTAGCAGTATTCTGGTTAAAGATTACAGCAGAGGTGATGGAGAAGTACAGCTACAATCCTGGAATAAAAATTCATCTTGAGGGAAATTCATTTTGGAGGAAACGTGAATATAAAAGTGGTGGTTTCAATAAAACTGAGTTGCTGCTTTAATATTTGAAGGGTCACCAATACTAAAAGCTAAAATCTGAATGGTTGCTTTGGGCAACTGCTTCAATTTTCCAATGCACTGGAATATCCCTTAAAATTTGACATTTGAAAGGTCTTCAGGACTGGCGCCAGCACTGGGCATACCTGGGCAACAGGCGGGGTACAGAGCTGCTGGGAGGGGGGTATAAGGCTGTACACAAGGGGACTGAAGGGGGCTGTAGCTAATGAATCCATAGGGTGTGAGGGGTGGTATATAAAATAACCATGAGAGGACTGTTTGGTATGATAAACTAGGAAACAAGAGACTGTCTTATTCCCTTCAAAGGGGCCCACTGAGGCTCTGTTGCCCAGGGGTCTATGGAAACTTGGAGCTGACCCTTGTCTTCCTCCTATAGCAACTTGCTTTTTGTAAATGATCACTGCCCTCTTGGCAGGGTAGCTCTGCTCACCCGCCCGATATACAGCAAAAATGCCCTGAATTGGATCTGCCCTATAATTTGCAGTGCTTCCATACACGGTGCTTCACCGCTTTGCGGTTGTGCTCAATAGAGGTCAGTGAGGCCAGTGAGCTAGCACCACCATATTCATTGGGTACATATACATACAAAAATAAGACAGATAAAGCAATATCAGAGCTCACAAGAGCTTACAATCTATTACATGCTATTTCTTTTTACCAGTACTAAACACATTGTGGTAGATTTATAAGAAGTCTTGAAGAAAATTTACCATCAAAATCAAGTATGATAAACCAGGGACAGTTAACTCATAGATCCAGGGACAGTGACTGTGGTAATCCTCTTAGATTTGTTATCCATGGCCTCCTTCCTTCTCAAATCAACTTTTAAAATTATGTTAATGAGCCTGAAGGGCTCCTCCTCTGCACCCTAAGTAGAGGAAGTTTCAGCACATGGAGAACTGATACAGACTGTGAATCTGCTGTATGGAGGGGCTTTGGTAACACTCCCAGGAGTCCTTCAGGCTCATTAGCAAAAAGAAGAAAGGGGGAGGCCATGGATAACAAATATAAGAAGATTACCACTGTCACAGTGTATGGATCTATGAGGAAGTGCCCCTGGTTTATCATGCTTGGCTCTGATGGTAGATTTTGTTTAGATGGGATTCAAAAGAGAAATAGGAGGAGTTTTTTCCTGTAGCCAAGAATAAAATGTTTGATTTTTATAGCTTCAATAGCGATAGACCGTACTCTTGTGACAAGGGATTCTGTAGATTTTATATAAATCTTTATAATTACAGCACTGTCCACAGTTGGAGGAAATGCAGAAGGCTCCCCATGCGTCTTCCCTTTTACTTTCCTTGGCAATAAATATAACTCATGCACCAGTTCTGGAAGAAGTGATGGCAAACTATGGTGTGCCACTAGCAGCAGCTACGATGATGACCGTAAATGGGGATTCTGTCCTGATCAAGGTACACAAGTGGAAGGGAGTGTATAATGAAGCAGAAATGAATCTTTCCTTCCATCAACAACAATATTCTACATGGATTTTTCTGCAGGTTATAGCCTCTTTCTTGTTGCTGCCCATGAGTTTGGACATGCTCTTGGACTCGAGCATTCTGATGACCCGGGTGCCCTTATGGCTCCAATATACACTTATGTCAAGAACTTCAGACTTTCCCAAGATGATGTCAATGGGATCCAAGAGCTTTATGGTGAGTTATTGTTACTATGTACTGTTGAGCATGGACCTAAACAAATGATCATATTGAATATGTTGAAAAGTCCTTCCCTGCCATCACATTGAGGGTGCATTCACATGCTCAGTTTTTCAGATGCAGTTTTTGATGTCCAAACTAGGGAAGGAAAAAAAGAAGAGAAACAGCTTCTTTCAATTATATGTTCTTACCTATTGTGATCCACACCTTCAAAAACTGCATCTGAAAATTGGTATTAGTATTAAGTCTAAATGTATTTTGTAGTGTGTACCTGATGGATTTTTATTCATACTTGTCTTTTCCAGGAGCAGGATCGGAAAGTAAACCTGGACCTGGTCCTGGCCCTGGACCAGGACCTTCCCCCACATTAGGCCCTGTTACTCCAGAGCTCTGCAAAAGTGACATTGTATTTGATGGCATTTCACAAATCAGAGGAGAGATATTTTTCTTTAAAGACAGGTATGGAAAATAAGTGATATTGAGTTAACATCTCAGTAAAGTTATGTTCACATGTTCTCTTGGACATGCTTTTAGAGTTTCCATCATACTTGACACAGCATGTATCATGAGGATCCACTAAAGATTGGACTCAGTCACCATTTATCCTACAATGTTTTCGGCCCCAGCATCATGGCTTCCTTTATAAGTCTAATATATGGCATCAATGTGAACACAGCCTTACAATTAATAAACAAAATGTATTTTTTTAAGGGTGATTTGGAACACTAAACCACCCACAGGTCCTTATGGACGGGTGGTTTTGTGTCCCAAATAGAGAGATGAGTCTGATGAGATGCATCGGACCCGACTCTTGTGCTCCCTGCACTTGTGCATTTCTTTAATGAAGCTGAAGCCCTACACCTCATTGTGCAAGTACAGTGCAGCCAGGCTGTAGTACTGCGAGGGGAGCACTGGAACAAGGTAAGTAAAAGAGTGTAGTTTTTAGTAAGGGCGATTCAGGAAAATAAACCACTTGTCCATAAAGAGCCGTGGGTGGATTAATGTTCACCTTCTTGTTCCCGGGCCCTGTGATTGCGTGTCTTGCGACACAAATCGTTTCCTAAATTCCGCAGTTTTCCAAATCCGTCGGGTTGTCCGATGGCCATGCCCCCTGATTTCTATTGCGTGAAAGCCGGGGCCGATGCACCACAATCCGATCACGTGCGCCAAAAACCGGGCGATTTGGCGCAAAACGGAATCGCGGCTGCAGGACCCTTAGTAAATGTGCACCAATATATATAAATGTTATTGGTTAAAAGTGTAGATGCTCATAAAACTTATTCTTAACTAGAGATGAGCGAACATGCTCGTCCGAGCTTGATGCTCGGTCGAGCATTAGGGTACTCGAGACGGCTCGTTGCTCGGACGAGTATTTCCCCTGCTCTAGATCGAGCATTTAATTAAAAAAAACACAGTGAAGAACAATGAAGAATAGAATAAAAACAGTGAACACAGGATCATTTAAGATAAAAACACAGTGCAGAACACAGTGCAGAATAGATTACAGATGTTCGGCACATCTGCTTACTTGTCGGGAGATACGCGCGGAACGGCGCGAACAAAATAGCATGTGAAGAACAATATATATGTGTGAAGAACACATTGCAGATGTATTTAAACATCTGCAATGTGTTCTTCACACACATATATATTGTTCTTCACATGCTATTTTGTTCGCGCCGTTCCGCGCGTATCTCCCGACAAGTAAGCAGATGTGCCGAACATCTGTAATCTATTCTGCACTGTGTTCTGCACTGTGTTTTTATCTTAAATGATCCTGTGTTCACTGTGTTCACTGTGTTCACTGTTTTTATTCTATTCTTCACTGTTCTTTACATCTGCTAACTTGTCGGGAGATAATATACGCGCGGAACAGTGAAGAATAGATCGCAGATGTTTGCAAATTATCAGAAGACATTATTTTTCAATTAAATAACACATTTTATTCCTGAACCATGGTCCCTTTGAAAAATGCTCGGGTCTCCCATTGACTTCAATGGGGCTCGTTACTCGAAACGAGCACTCGAGCATCTGGAAATGTTCGGCTCGAGTAACGAGCACCCGAGCATTTTAGTGCTCGCTCATCTCTATTCTTAACCTATTAACTTTAGTGCAATCTAATTTTAGATACAACTGGATTTTAAAACTGCTTTCTTACATTACAGTTTTATTGCTAGGAGGTCAAACTTCAGGATCGGACCATAGTTGGTTGTAAAAGTGAACAGGAGCACAGTTGTGTAGGAAAAACTGCAAAAACCATTCTGTTACAACGAATGGTGGGTTTCCACTGATGATAAGGTCATGGTGTATACTAACACTATGCCATGGATTCATTTTAATAGTGGAAATTGCCTGGAACCTTTATCTTGCTTAGTGTGTGAATGTGTCATACAAGATAGAAAGATATTTCTTCTATATTTGTGAATCCTATTACAGAATTTGTAACAGAATTCCAATAACATCATTCATACATGGCCCTTAAAGGGGTTTCCAGGTTCACACTACTGATGGATAACTGCATGCTAAATAATAGAAATATTTGCCTATTTGCCTGTAGGGATATTTCTGTAGGGACCATACATTGACATACAACCAAACATTACCACATACGTACTATACATCTGCTACAAAACTAGTCGTTATCATAGCTCCCAACCGTCCCGATTTTGCCGGGAAAATCCAGTTTTTCTTACCTCTGCCCCACGTCACGGGCAGCTATGAGATTGTCACGGATTTTCCCCCCAGGTCCCGCTGGGTCCCGGTGCTGTGTCCGCATAGTAAATACTTTGAAAGCCTGAACTCACAGTACAGAATGGCTTCTACAGACATCGGGAAGGGAATCCTTTTCAGAGAAGTGTCAGGCTTAGCGGAGAGAGCAGGGACCACGTCATCAGCTTCAGATCAGCATCTGTCCATATATGGTCACTGCATCTCCTAGGGTTCCCCAGAGCAGACATCGGGCAGGGAATCCTTTTCAGAGAAGTGTCAGGCTTAGCGGAGAGAGCAGGGACCACGTCATCAGCTTCAGATCAGCATCTGTCCTTATATGGTCACTGCATCTCCTAGGGTTCCCCAGAGCAGACATCGGGCAGGGAATCCTTTTCAGAGAAGTGTCGGGCTTAGCGGAGAGCAGGGACCACGTCATCAGGTTCAGATCTCTATCCATATATGGTCACTGCATCTCCTAGGGTTCCCCAGAGCAGACATCGGGCAGGGAATCCTTTTCAGAGAAGTGTCGGCTTACCGGAGAGAGCAGGGACCACGTCATCAGGTCAGATCAGCATCTGTCCTTATATGGTCTCCAGGGCTTCCCCGGACACAAGCTCTTTATTTAATTAAATTAAATAAAGTTTTGCTCAGGCTGAGATTCGGACCTGGGACCCTCTGCACTGCAGACAGGAGCCTTAACTAACTGAGCTATAAGCCCAGTGATACAGAGCTGAGAATTTCTGGTAACTAAGAAGTGTTATCTGCCGCTGTTACACTGTGACACAGACTTACTGCTGATATATAGAGAGGGATCTTCTCAGAGATTATTTATGTTAATTATTGAAACTATTATTATTATTATTATAAATTTTATTATTTTTTATTATAATGGAGACGATTATTAATAATGGTAAAAATAATAATAATCATCTCAATAATAATAATAATAATAATAATAATAATAATCTCCATAATAATAATAATAGTCTCAATAATTACAATAATTTCTGAGAAGATCCCTCCCTATATACCAAGGCAGTAAATCTGTCACAGTGTAACAGAGGTCATAGTTCTTAGTTACCAAAATTCTACAACTAGATAATCACAGAGATTATAGCTCAGTGGGTTGAGGTGCTCTGTCATTATTGTACATGGGCACTGCAGGTTCTGGGTTCAAATCTCAATGAGGATAATTTTTTTTTTTATTGAGATGATTTTTATTATTATAATAATGCCGCCATTTTGTCCCTCTTTCCCTTTCACAAATGTTGGGAGGTATGCATTATGGAAACCTACAACTTAGACTATAAGATAAAGTTACACCCTCAAAAAAAAATCTTAATTTCTGCTCTTTTCAAGATTCATATGGCGATCAGTAAACCGAAGGAGCAGGCCATCAGGTCCCCTGCTTATTGCTACTTTCTGGC
The DNA here is from genome assembly GCF_040894005.1 of Engystomops pustulosus. NCBI lineage: Eukaryota > Metazoa > Chordata > Amphibia > Anura > Leptodactylidae > Engystomops > Engystomops pustulosus. The sequence continues at coordinate 113,835,965 of NC_092417.1, forward strand.
CAGAGTTACCTGATAAAATTGATGCTGTTTATGAAGATCCTCAAGATGAGAAGACAATTTTCTTTGCAGGTAAATATAAATTTACTTTTCATCCATATTTGGTTATTCACCCCTCCATATGAATAAGTGTATGTACAGTGATATGCTATCTGAGAGATTTGATAGTTTTTTAGACAATGTTCATGCGCATGTAGCCTTGCAAATAACATTTTTAAAATTAACATGAAGTGGTCGCGTCTGCACTATGCCATGAAATTCTGCACCTACAGTGGCGTTCCGGTGCTGAATCGGACCATGCACCACATTTATTATAGCGACTCAAAACAATTGTGTTGCACCCAAAAAAAGTTGATGCACACTTCCCTAGCTCCAGTGTCCTAGATTAATGATTAATCTAGCGCACTCTGCACACTGCACAGGCAAGCTGCATATAGTTTGCACTACTTTTGATAAATGTGACCTAATATTTCTGGGATGGCCCACTATCTCCTCTATGGCCCAATACAGGGGCGTAACTACAGCGGTAGCAGCCATAGCAGCCGCCATGGGGCTCACAGTGTCAGGGGGCCCCGGCATCTGATCTCACACATTAAAGAATGGAAGATGTGCACCATTATATACATGTTATGCTGCACATTGTAGAGCATATTTATTAGTGCATAAGTGTGTGTAAGAGCGTTTAAATGTTATAAATGTTTGAGTATACAAATGTGTATATTTTCTAAGGGTGTATGGCCCCCCATTCAAACATCTGCTATGGGGCCCTGCCTCTCCTAGTAATGCCCCTGGCCCAATATCTATGTGGCCCACAGCCATCAGGTTTATTTATAACACTGTAGTTCCTCTATATGTCACAAAAGCTCTGGGCTTTGGTACACCCTGTGGGTATGCCTCTTTGAAGGTGTGTAATGTCTCACAAAGTAGAGGTCTGTGACTGTTGGATGTGAATTTAGGCCATTCAGGGAGACCTTACAGGGCACATCTGGACATAATCCATGTTGTATCAGCTTGACCCTTTTACTTCAACCATTGCCTTTTTCAGTATTGGTTATGTTGCAATGATTTTATGTGAGTATTTGTACTGTATGTTCCTTGCGGTAGTGGTGGAGTAGTGTCATTTTGTCAGTTTCTAGGCCATCTCAAAACCACAAGTCTGCAAGATGGCTACATTTTAACGTTTTCCACATGGACCATGAGATCAGATATATTTCAGAATTACCCAAGCATGATTCATTAGCTTTTTCCAGACAGTCAGTCCTCTCCGCAAAACAAAACCGGATGAGTCTGTGTGAACAAGACTAAGACTTCTCCAAACACGTTGTCTGGTCATCAAGTGGCAGTGATGCTATTAAGCTGTGGTTGTGTTGTGTCCCAATGAAACCATTTTACTGATATTTCATTACAAAAATATTATTTAGTTACTGTTTAATAAAGTCACTAATAATTTTGTAATAAATTATCAACAATGTGTTGATTGGATGAGGTCGGCCAAATAATAACTGCAACCCGGCTTTTCATTATTGTGACATGTATGTCCACCCTTAGACTTGGTGCACACAACTGTGTGCCTTACCCGGGCCATAGCCTGGAACAAATTAAGTGGCTGGGTGGAAAAGAAATGGGGTGAAAGCTCCACACCTTCACCTCTCCATAGGAAGCTGAGTGGCTATGCAGGAATCCAGGTCCAAAATAGCACCTGCTGTATCTTTTGTGGCACAGCCGCCTAGCTTGTCCTCTATGGGGGCACATTGTGCGGCCAGATTGTTGTATCATTGAATCTGAAAGTTAGGGCCAGTTTACACTTACTAGGTAGGGTTATGAAATATCCTTTCTAGATTTGCCTCTTCTATGTGAAATTTCCCCTGATTACCTATAACAAAATTACCTCAAAAAGTCACGTGAAAATGAGCCATATTTGCTTGAGATTAGTTACTTTTAGAGGCTGGAGGGAAGAATGAATTTGGACACCTCTATCTTTGGTTCTATAATACATGTCTTTGATGACATATCAAATAGTGTTTGTTCAGATTTATGATGGATGTCATTGCGGCCTATGTCACGCTGTTGTCACAGTGCTTGGGATGGGGACCGGAGGGCTGTCCCATAGGTGGTGTGCAAGAAATATGGAGGGAGAAGTTGATGTACTGGTTTATCCCTGGGCCAACCCCTGAGTGTCTGTATGATTAGTCACTGGGTAATGGATGGGGGAGCCCATGGTGGTAAACAGCCGTATCCAGGGATCAGACGGAGGCAACATTGAGCAAATCAACTCACAGTTCTTTATTGAACAACAGGTAGTAGGCAACGGGCCAAAACGTTCAAACAGCAGATTCGCATTCTGGTACTGGAGTGGTCGTGGTGAGTGTTCCACATGAATGGTGGACAAGTCTGATAGTAGATGCAGGCTGGGATGATTGAGATGGAGCTGTGTCCAAACTATGGAAGCTGCAGCCCTGGGTTACCAGATGGGTCATGAGAGGGAGAGGGTGCTATTCGCATCTACCCCCTTGCCTATACATTGGCAGGGGTGTTGCAAAGGCATCTTATTTCAAGCATTTTTTTCAGTGGATATCCATATGGGATATCCACATTGGTAATTCTTCTGCAGAAGCATTTTGTGTATTAGTTTGAGGATTTTGGGGATTAGTTAATCTGCAGGAGAGACTGGACAAGCTTAAAGAGGACCTGTCACCCATAAACAGGCACAGATGTAGTGCTAGCTTTATTGGAACCCTCCTATAACGCTAGCTAAAACTGCCACGCTGTACAATAGAGACACCAGACCGTGCTGGAAGCAGTCAGGCGTATTCATTTATGGGGGCGGGAAAGAAAGCAGCGCAGAGCTTGAAATAGATGTATATTGGTTAATTACCTAATAAACTGCAACCCCTTCACATAACAAAACAACTTGGTGTAAATGGGGCCAACCCCTTTAATGACAGCTGATGTTGTATAATAGAGTTTTGAACCAGGGGGCTTTTACTTTACATTTCAAGAAAGCGGTGCAGACCTTGAAATACATGTATATTGGTTAATTAAAAAAAATTGGTTAAAAAAAAAAATCTAAAGTAAATGGGGCCAACCCCTTTAAGGAACATTCTCGCAGAAGAGATTGGTCAGTAGTTTTAATTTGTTAGCCAAAACCAGGAGTGGTAATTACAGAGAATGTATAATGGAGTGACTTGGACCTCCTCTACAATGTAATGCAAACTTATGAGCAAATACTGACGGTGCCCTCCTTTGTAAACGTTGTAGAAGAAAATATGGTCACCATGCTCCCCCTTGTGGTCACTTTCAGAAATAGATAGTATACAGTACATTGCTCTCTGCTGATATTGCTGTCTAACTTCCATAGGTGCTTTGTCTCTATGTACTTTTTTCTAAAGTTTAGGAATTATTTTATTATCTAGACACTTTTAATGGTCTTAGACTTAATATTCTATGACAATTTAACCTTCACCAATGAAGCCTAAAGCCCTATCATTGTGTATAAGCAACTAGTGTCTAGATATGGATTTGTAATGAGGTAAACCATCCATGCACTTAAATCATGTGGAGAAATCCTGAGATCCTGGAATGTAATCTTCTGTTTTATAGTGGACACAGCACTTAATAACAAATAATAATAAAGGGCCCTGCTCGCAAGAGCTTACAATCTATGAGGAGGAAGGGGTGATACATGAGTGAGGTAACTACTTCTGCTACGACTGCTATGGGGCCCGTGAGGCTAAGGGGTGCGGGGACACACGGATGAGTCATAATTTAAAGATACTGTGCTCCCGGGCACCCCCTTCCGTGTCCCTGCTGCGGTCCTAGGCTTATATGCCTGACCCGCCCACTGCCTCCCATCCCCCACCCCAGTGCATGACTGACAAAGTAGAACGCCCACTTGCCCTCACTCCCTCCCTCCCGCACTTCCCAATAACCAGATCCCCTGCCCGGACTTTACAATAACCCAACCGAGTGCCGGCCCGAACTTGCCAATAACCAGCCCGGACTTCCCAATAACCCGCCGGCACGAACACCGAATCTCACAATAAGCCGCCTCCCCTAACACCGATCCGTCCACCCGCCGGCCCAAACACCGAACCATCTGCCCGCCGGCCCAAACACCGAACCGCCAACCCAGACTCCGCACCGCCCTCCTCCCCACACACACTGAACCTCCCGCAACTACCATTATTTACACGTATCTGTGTATATATGTATATAGTTGCATATATATATATATATATATATATATATATATACATATATATATATATATAAATATGTATCTGTGTGTGTATATGCTTATGTATATGTGTGTGTGTGTGTATATATATATATATATATATATATATATATATATATGCTTATGTATATGTGTGTGTGTATATATATATATATATATATATATATGTGTGTGTGTATATGTGCTTATTATATATATGTATATTAGAGATGGGGGAATAGATTCTAACTAATCGGAATTTGATGTGCCACGAATCTGAAGTTTACGGTGATTCGTTGGAACGAAGTTTTTTTCCCTCCTTTATTACCAAAATGGGCGCATGTACAACGTGTTACATGGGGCAGAGAAGTCTGGGAAGAAGAAAGGAAAACCCTCGATCACATGTGCAGACCTGTAAGCCAATCAGCGACCGGCAGGCTTATGTGATGTCACAGCCCTATGAAAACAGGCAGCCATTTCCAATCGCATTTCACACTGCATGTGCTGCCTGTAGCGTCCAGCTGCTTGTACTGTACTGTGCTGTAGTGATTTCCCAGGGTGTCCGTTTTGTGGGATCTGTATACCCCAAGTAGCAGTTCTTTTTTGTTGCTGAAGTGAATAGGAAGAAATCTGTGTAAAATCCACATACTTTCTGTAGTGATTTCTGCTTCAATCCCAGGGTGTCTGTTTTGGGGGATCTGTATGTAGTGATTTCTGCGACAACTGAAAATCGGAACCATGGAGACAGACAATGGGAGGAACATGGTGTCCGCACTGCACCGAGGAGTAATGGCTCATGCGCCCTGCATGGTGCACATGTTCAATCTTGTTGTCAACAGGTTCCTCAAGTCTTCTACCCATCTGCAAGACATTCTAAAATGTCTGGAGTCCATAATGAGCAGCTGCCTTCACCCGTCTATGCATCAGATTAGATCAGCTATGATGCCTCCCCCAAATGCTGAGAAATGAGTCTGGATTCTAACTACCTGCCTCAGCCTCTATTCTGATGCTGCCACCCGCTTAATGCCACACATCTACTGCCAGTTGCTCCATCTGCCTCCCACCATCTTTGGACTGGAATTGTCCGCCACCTCCACAATCTGTCATTGTGCCACTCTGTGGCCTACCAGGTTGCTGCCACCTCCACACTTTATCATTGTGCCACTCTGTGGGCTCCTGCTGCTGCTGACGCCACCAACAAACTCTATCATTGTGCCACTCTGTGGCCTACCAGGTTGCTGCCACCTCCACAATTTATCATTGTGACACTCTGTGGGCTCCTGCTGCTGCTGACGCCACCTCTACAATCTATCATTAGGCCACTCTGTGGTTTACCATGTTGCTACCACCTAAAGAATTTGTCATCGTGCCACTCTCTGACCTCATGCTGCTGCTGCCATCTCTACACTTTGTCATTGTGCCACTCTGTGGCCTACCAGGCTGCTGCCACCTCCACACTTTGTCATTGTGCCACAATGTGGCCTCCCATGTTGCTGCCAGCTAAAGAATTTACAGTTCTTTTTTGGCAAAGACATGATATTGGAATGAAGGATGCATGTGTCATCTGCAATCTTCAAATTCAAATTTAAATTGAAAATTTCAACTTCAAATTTCATTTTATACTTCGAATTCGTTTCAAACTTCAAATTCATTTCAAACTTTGTCATTGTGCCACTCTGTGGCCTACCATGTTGCTGTCACCTATAGAATTTGTCATCATGCCACTCTCTAACCTCATGCTACTGCCGCCACATCCACACTCGTTGTGCCACTCTGTGGCCTACCAGGTTACAGCCACCTCCACGCTCTGTCAGTGTGCCACTCTGTGGCCTACCATGTTTCCGCCACCTCCATAATTTGTCATTGTGTCACTCTGCGGCCTACTCATGCTGCTGCCAACTGACCGCTGTCTCCCTGGAACACCGTGTGATTTCCATAATGTTGTTTTCACCCTCCGGCACTCTATGACGTTGCCACTATGTTTGGTTTTCCCCTTCATTTCATCTGTCAGATGTAATTTAAAGCCTGAGGATTGATAGCCAAAAGCAGGAGTGGATATAGAACACAGAGGACATGCACAGAGGTCATTTCTGTTTTGGATCCACTCCTGTTTGTTTTTGGCTTTAGCAATACTAATGATGGATTATTGACTGATTGAAAGCAGACACTGACTGATGTCCTTTTGAGCTGGCACAGACGTTACCTTGTCAGGCTGCGTTCCCACTTCGCTTATTTGGCGAAGTTGGCCTCTGTAAGTGCCCTTGGAATTGATGAGTGAAGCGATTCTAAAAACGGCGGCTGTCATGTGTGTGTCATACTAAAACACTGCATTGTTTTAGGACCAAACCACGCTCCCATTGCATATTTGAGCATGGCACAATGTTCTACAACACCCTACAGGCTCTCTGCAGCCAGGAAATACCTGTTTTTTAACCTCTTAACCTTTAACCTCAGTGACTTAGCGCTCAGCGTCCGATATATCGGACGCTGAGCCGATGCCGGTTCAGCTCAAGATTTGAGCCGAACCGGCATCGGGAAACACGGGGTGCCGGCTGTGACTGATAGCCGGCACCCCAGTGTAACACCCGCGATCGGAGTAGTCTCTGATCGCGGGTGATTAACCCGTTAAATGCCGCGGTCATTGCGACCGCAGCATCTAACATGCATCTGGGGTGTCTTTCCCCCACGATCGGCCCCCCCGAATCATTTTCGGGGGGCACCGATCATTGCTACGGTATCACTGGGGTCCGATCTGGACCCCAGGGTTACCTGCAGGAACTGCCGGTAAGATGGCGTCTGTGACGTCATCTTACTGGCAGAGTGCCACCCTATGCAAGTGCATAGGCTGACACTGATAATGCCCTGCAATACATAAGTATTGCAGGGTATTATTATGAACAAGCAATCAGATGATTGCTTGTTCATTTCCCATGGTGGAAAAAGTGAAAAAGTAAAAAAAAAAAAATTATTCAATAAAAAAATAAAGTAATAAATCACCAAAAATGCCCAAAAGCCCCAAAACATATAAAGATACATATAACTAAAAAAAAAGTCTAAATCATAACACAAACCCCACATATATAGTATCACCGCGTCCGTAACAACCCGTAGAATAAAAATAAATAATTATTGAACCCGCACGATGAACGCCGTAAAAGAAAACTGTTATAAACCCTCCAAAAATTACTGGTGCAAAGTACAACGTGTCCCGCAAAAAACAAGCCATCAACCAGCTCCGTAGCCAAAAACATAACAAAGTTATGCCACTTGGAAGATGGCAATACAAAAATGATAGATTTTTCCCCACATTAGGGTATCCCCGTAATCGTATCGACCCATAAAATGAAGATAATATGATTATTAGTCTATACGGTGAACACCACAAAAAAAAAAGTAAAAAAACCAGTAGAGAATTGATGCTTTTCTACTCCTGCTCTCAAAAAGAAGTTCCTAAATTTTCAACAATAGGTGATACCAACCCCAAAATGGTAACATTGGAAAAAGCATCTCATGGTAACATTGGAAAAAGCATCTCATCCCGTCACATGGCCCCAATAGCGCAAAAGCGAAAATTTTACAGCCTTCAAAAGAGGCCAATGAGGAAAGTAAAATCCTGGCAGCTGCAGGGCGCTCCTTCCCTTCTGCGCCTCACTGTGTGCCCATAAAACAAGTCACGGCCACATGTGGGGGGTCTCTGCACTCGGGAGAAATTGTAGAACAAATTGTATGGTGGGTTTTGTATTTATATCTTTTGGAAATGTGTAAATTTTAGGGCTAAATGAACGTATAACCGGCACAATTTGACTATTCTAAATTTCGCCTCCATTTTGATGTAATTACTATGAAGATCTCAAGGGGTTAACAATCTTCGTAAAATCTGTTTCTGATAGCTTGAGGGGTGCAGATTTGAAATTGGGTTGGTTATATGGGGGGTTTTGATGCTAAATATGTAAATTTTCATTCAAAACTGTATTTATCCCCAAAATAGTCAATTCTGAAAATCCGGAAAAGCGCTATTCGATTTGTAAGCCGCGTGACATCAAAATAAATTATCCAGACATTTCAAAAATGGTGAAAATGTAAAGTAGACATATGGGAAATGTTATTCAGCAATTTATTTAGGTGGTACATCTATCTGCCTGAAAACGCAATGATTTCAAATTTCAAAAATGGCAAATTTTTCAGAAAATTCATCATATTTTCTTTTTTTTTGTAAATAAACGCAAAACTTATCAGCCAAAATTTACCACTAAAATGAAGTACAACATGTGGGTAAAAAACAATCTCAGAATCGTTTTGATAAGTAACAGTGTTCAAAAGTTATAACCATATAAAGCGACGCATGTCAGAATCCAAAAAATGGGACTGAGCCTTAAGCTGTAAAATGGCTGCGTCCTTAAGGGGTTAATGTGATTCGCCATGATTTGAATCGGGTCGAATTAAATTTTTTTGAAAAAATTTGTCGAATTTGACAAATTCGCCCATCTCAAATATATATATGTATGTATATATATGCATATGTATATGTGTGTATATATGCATATGTATATGTGTGTATATATGCATATGTATATGTGTGTATATATGCTTATGTATATGTGTATATATATATATATATATTTTATATATATATACTTATGCATATGTATGTGTATGTTTTTGTATATGGTGTGTATATGTGTGCGTACTGTACGTACTGAATGTATGTGAGAGTATGGGTTTATTTGCAGTATATGTGTGTATATGCTATATATGTGTGTGTATGCTATAGATACCGAATGTATGTGTGTAAATGCTGTATATACTGTATGTAAAGGCAGTATGTGTGTTTATTGTGTGTATGTATATGGTGGGTTTATACTGCATATATGTGTAGATATGGTGAGTGTATACTGTATGTATAAGTATATGATATATACTACATGTATATTATATGTGTGTACTATACAGTACGCGTACAAATTTGATGTGTATATACTATGAGTTTGTATATACTCAATGTATTTGAATATAAATATAAATATACTCATATATACTGTAAATGTATATATGAGTACATAAATGTGTGCCTAAAAGGGGGGATGTTTCATGCAGAAGTATACAGTTGTACACTCACCGGCCACTTTATTAGGTACACCATGCTAGTAACGGGTTGGACCCCCTTTTGCCTTCAGAACTGCCTCAATTCTTCGTGGCATAGATTCAACAAGGTGCTGGAAGCATTCCTCAGAGATTTTGGTCCATATTGACATGATGGCATCACACAGTTGCCACAGATTTGTCGGCTGCACATCCATGATGCGAATCTCGATTCCACCACATCCCAAAGATGCTCTATTGGATTGAGATCTGGTGACTGTGGAAGCCATTTGAGTACAGTGAACTCATTGTCATGTTCAAGAAACCAGTCTGAGATGATTCCAGCTTTATGACATGGCGCATTATCCTGCTGAAAGTAGCCATCAGATGTTGGGTATATTGTGGTCATAAAGGGATGGACATGGTCAGCAACAATACTCAGGTAGGCTGTGGCGTTGCAACGATGCTCAATTGGTACCAAGGGGCCCAAAGAGTGCCAAGAAAATATTCCCCACACCATGACACCACCACCACCAGCCTGAACCGTTGATACAAGGCAGGATGGATCCATGCTTTCATGTTGTTGACGCCAAATTCTGACCCTACCATCCGAATGTCGCAGCAGAAATCGAGACTCATCAGACCAGGCAACGTTTTTCCAATCTTCTACTGTCCAATTTCAATGAGCTTGTGCAAATTGTAGCCTCAGTTTCCTGTTCTTAGCTGAAAGAAGTGGCACCCGGTGTGGTCTTCTGCTGCTGTAGCCCATCTGCCTCAAAGTTCGATGTACTGTGCGTTCAGAGATGCTCTTCTGCCTACCTTGGGTGTAACGGGTGGCGATTTGAGTCACTGTCGCCTTTCTATCAGCTCGAACCAGTCTGCCCATTCTCCTCTTACCTCTGGCATCAACAAGGCATTTCCGCCCACAGAACTGCCGCTCACTGGATGTTTTTTCTTTTTCGGACCATTCTCTGTAAACCCTAGAGATGGTTGTGCGTGAAAATCCCAGTAGATCAGCAGTTTCTGAAATACTCAGACCAGCCCTTGTGGCACCAACAACCATGCCACGTTCAAAGGCACTCAAATCACCTTTCTTCCCCATACTGATGCTCGGTTTGAACTGCAGGAGATTGTCTTGACCATGTCTACATGCCTAAATGCACTGAGTTGCCGCCATGTGATTGGCTGATTAGAAATTAAGTGTTAACGAGCAGTTGGACAGGTGTACCTAATAAAGTGGCCGGTGAGTGTATATCATCAACATAAAGCTGTTGCTGAAAGCCAAATGGTGGTGAAGGTTAGACCAGGGGGGGCAATATGTAGGAATGATAGAATAGGACCTATGACTCAGATAGAGGACAGAGATCTAGAAAAGGATACAATCGGGCAGACAGAATGACCTGTTTCTATTGGACCAGGAGGTCATGTCACAGAACCAAGGATGCCCTCCCACCTTCCCTGAATTTATATGTATACATAACTGATAAAATACAACTGTTAAAATGACGGAACGATTTTAACACTTTATTTTGTGTCAAGTTAATCCTTGCTTCTGAAGTGCTACAGTGTACAGAGGATTACTATTTAGGAATGTACGTGTTACTACTGTTTGATCTCTCATTCAATAATCTGAGGTCAGCAGTATAAAAGAGACAGTATAAAATGGTACAGTAAAGACTCATTAGCCAGCACTAAAATAAGGAGTTAAAAGGATATTCCAATTTCATTTATTTTGAAAGCCTTTTTTCAAAATTTTTTTTACTGCTTTTTAGATCTGTTTTCTGAGAATTTCAGGGATGGGATCCCTTATTGTTTGGTTTCAGGGAATAAAATCTGTTCCATTCATATTATAATCTCCAACTCTTCTGCATGCAGTTAGGCACAATCTGTAAAGAAAGGCTTTGATCATTGGCTGTTAGTCGTCATCTTTAATCTGACACAAAAAAGTTAGATGCCAGTTCAAGGCTAAGTCAAAAACCTGATAGAACTTGTTGGATATTTTTGGCTGCTGCCCCTTGTTATATTTGAGAAATCTTAAACAATAAATGACAGAAGCATGGATCACTATTTTTGAAACCACCTCTATTTTTAGTTTTACCTCCTAGTCACAGTGATCTACTATACTATTTTGAAAGTACTTGCTCTTTTTTTAAATTGAATAGTAAAAAATTCACCAAAAAGTCGGACACACAGGCCCATCAAACAGAGACAAACGCCTATACAATTTTCTGTTCAGAAGAGAAACATGACTGATAATAATCCAAAGGACATATAATACAACAAAAAGAAGGGGCAGCTCTTTGCCTTTTCTACTCCCACATTGAAGTTACTACTTAACTATCCTCAAGGAATGCCCTAGCACCTTATAATGCCTCTACGCATCTTTAAGATTCTCCCTCATGTTCCATTATGCAGGGTACTACCGGTAATTAAAGGGACTAATAAAAGCAACACATTACTACAGGGAGAAGTGATGAGCAAAGTCGCTTGATATTTACATCTCTCCACTTTCAACTTCTTAAAATGACTCCGCTCTGTAACTTTGGATATCTGGGGATCACTGTTCCTACCAATTTTGGAGAAGGCACAATAAAATTAATCTGGGAAGGCCGGTGCTAGGGGGTGCATCTTCAACTTTACTACTAGCATCATAGTGAAAAAGATAAGTAATGGGGTTGCTGGCAATTTCCCTCTAGTAAGAATTTTAAAGTTAACATAAAAGAGAAATCTCCAAAGGTTTTCTGTATCTTTAGGAGGATTGGAGAGTGGTCTGATATGAACTTGTGTCCAATTTGCATAAAAACTCATCCTAAGTAACCAGAGTCCCGGTATGAACATACAATCAGTTCTGAAACATACGAAATGTGGGTGTGAGTAGTGGGTATAGTCTCTAGCTTGAAGGTATGTGAGTTCCCTATGTCTGTAAGGTTAAGTGAGTCAACAAGTTCTGACAGAGGTGACCAGTCCTTAGAACCACACTCTGAAACTTCTGTCCTCAAAGGTGTGCATAACCGAATTAAAATCCCCACCTATTATCTTTTTCTTTTTTAGTGCAACTTTTTGTGAGACTTTTCACTGTTTGAGACTTTAGGTGTAGAATCAAGCAGCGTACCAGTTAGCTGCCTCAAGGATTTAATGCAGTGTTCCGTATTTATCTTTGTAGCCCAGATGTTTGTTCAAATTGTGAGACTTTTGGGCCCTGAAATTGTCCCATTCTTGCACCTAATAAGTCCCAAAACAGAGCCTGCTAGACCCAGACTTACTTTTGCAGCTGCTATTTGGGACTAAAAAGTTGCAGATCACAAAAAGTCGCAGAAGTGAGACTAAACAGGCAGCTCATCACATGTATCACAAAGGGGTATCACAAAACTTAAGATGCATTGCAATGATTAAGTATCACAAAAGAAGAGTGGTTGTCCAGCACTCAGCCAAATCCATATGGTAATTTGGTGAAGTTAAAATCACATTTATTCCATACTTTTAAAAAACATTTGCCATGACAAATAATGAAAAACTGACGCGTTTCAGATCTAAGCGATGCTTAATCGTAGTGATGCAAAGACATGTGAGATACTAACATTATATGGAAAATACACCCATACGCCCTGGAAATGCGAGGAAGCCATCTCGTTTCTAAGGGACAGCATGGCTACACTTATGAGAAATCATCTTCACACAGGAACATTTTTTTTAATAACATCCAAGTGAAGAATTGTTTACATATGGCAAATGAATTAAATTAAATGTAAATGCCCAGATGGGAATACCTCTTTAAGGATTGCTTAGATCTGAAACGTGTCAGTTTTTCTTTATTTGTCATGGCAAATGTTTTTTAAAAGTATGGTATAAATTGTGATTTTAACTTCACCAACTTACCGAATGGATTTGGCTGAGTGCTGGACAACCCTCTTCTTTTGTGATACCAAATACTCACTCCGATTCAGATACTTCATGTATCGGTCTGGCGGAACATCAGAGAGGTGAGCTGAAAAGAAACTTTAGTTTTTCAACTCTTCCAATGATTAAGTAGTGCAACTTCAGTAAACTTGAAAAATTGGCATCCAAAAAACTATGATACATGTGCCCCAATGAGTCAAAAACAGTTTCTGGTCAGACGGGGTATATACACAGTATATGCTCATGACTGCTGTTGGAAATTGTAGACCTACCTTCACCCACCTCCTGTCACATTCCACCAGTTGCACCTGGTGAGCCAGTGACAAGGACGCCTTCCTTTCTACTGCTGGAGAACCATAGAACGCCCCACCCAGAGTTTATGCATTCTGTTGAAATCACAAGCTGGTAGATGCATTTCTTGCAAAAGCCCCACTTCAACGCATCAACATGCAGATGTTTGAGGTGTCGCAGTTTTCTCAATCGTTTGTGAGGAGAGTGCTACTCACTCTTGTGTATCTTGAAACAAGTATTGCATGCCATCAGATGTGCGTGTGCGGAGAATAGCTGGATAAGCCAATTGAAATCTAACATGTTGGCTAGCTAAGGAGGTAGGATATACTTTTATTATGAACCCTGAACTGTTTTATCCAGACTGTTCCTAAATAAGTGTACCTATTATACCTATTGTGGTTTACAGCTCTTCCTGTACTGCTGTTACTACACCTCTGTCCATCCTTGTGCCTGGATTTCTCCATCAGGCCACTGGGTCCTAGACGTGTTTACCGGTATTGTAACACCCACCATGCTTAAATTGATGCAACATGACCTATTTTTTGGGTCCTCTATATGGTCTAATAATCCAGCTCCGATTGTTGATGTTTAGTGGACATAGGGGGACACGTGTCACTTGTTTAACTTCCTTTTTCTTTTTTTGTGCAACTTTTTGTGCAACTTTTTGCAGTTTGCGACTTTTTAGGTGCAGAATGGAGCAGCATACCAAAGTTAGCTGCCTGATATTCTTGTGCCTATTAAGTTGCAAAACAGAGCAAACTAGGCCTAGACATACTTTTGGTAAACTACTATTTGAGACTAAAAAAGTCGCACACCACAAAAAGTCTCAAAAGTGAAACTAAACAGGCAGCTCATCACATGTATCACAAAAGGGAAAAACGTAAGATGCATTGCAATGAATAAATAGGCCAACTTCAGAAAACTTGAAAAAGTGGCAGGCGAAAAACTATGATACTTGTACCCCATAGTCTCTGAAGATGGTAAGTTGGTTTTCCACAGCTTATATGCAGGTTTGACAAGCCTGTTCCTTCTCCTACAACTCTATTAATGTTGTCTGTATTTGTAAGTATGTCTCATCAAATCTGTACACACTAACAAACTTGTGATCTTTTATATGTTCTTTCTAATAGGCGATGAATATTGGGTTTATACTTCATCAGAATTAGAAAGAGGATATCCCAAAAAGTTAACTAGCCTCGGACTCCCCTCAGATCTTAAGCGTGTGGATGCTGCATTCAACTGGAGCAAAAACAAAAAAACCTACATTTTTGCAGGAGACAAGTTTTGGAGGTAATGTTCATTTTTCTGTTTGATGTTTACAACTAAATGATTCTTAGATTTAAGATGTCCTATCAAGACTAGTGATACCAGTCACATACATATGCAGTATTCTAGCTTCAACTTTATTAGAGAAGGTGTCCAAACTTTCAAGAACAAGTTTTGTATAAATTCTACAAAGTTTTCAGAATTGCTGCTTTTAGTCAGTTCATGGTACAGTTATGGAATATTGATTGTAAGATATCTAGGTCTAAGATGTGCACCTATGGCTGAAATGAAGGGGGAGAAGCCCTCAGCTGAGCACCATGTCCCTTTGGTAATAATCACCATTAAACCACTGTTATCTGAAATGAAATTCCAGTCACAGATGAGCTCTCTGGACATTGTATTTCAGAGATCAACTTCCATGATGGTTATCACCCTGAGGGTCCAAAGGGGCAAAACTACCAGCATGGTCATTTTCTGGTCATTGGATCAGTGCATCTTTATTTATGGGGAAAAACATGATTTATTTTTATCATTGTAATATTTCTTGTTCATTCAGGTATAATGAAGTGAAGAAGAAAATGGATATTGGCTTCCCTAAGTTAATTGCAGATTCATGGAATGGTGTACATGACAATCTAGATGCTGTATTCGACCTCAGTGGCAATGGTAAGAAGACCTGTGCTTTAGGTGGCTATTGTTGTCATTCACATTTGAACTGTAAAGATTGTTGTTTTGGATTACAATACTATAGGGCACATTTACTAATCTCTGTGCGCCAATTTTCTGGTGGACTTTGCACATTCTTTCTAGTGCACACTGCTTGCAAGGTATTTAAGAAGTGTCCACATACTGAACTAAGGGGACTTTCCGGTGCTCAGTTGAACTGTGCACCAGATTTATCATGCAAAGTCAGAGAGAAATGTGCTGCATGGCCCTATGTAAAAAAAAAAGTGGTGCACTCGGGGGCAGTGCAGGGGGAGCCAGATTCATGCAGAACACAATGGGGCACATTTACTTACCCAGTCCCTGCATGATCCCCGATCCGGACTGTCCGACGAGGATGAACTCTGCCGCGATTCATGAAGATTGTGCGCCCAATATCTTGCATCTGTCGCTTCCCTGATCAGGTCCGCCGGAATTCACCTTCTTCTTCCTGGTGCATGTAAGTGCTTGGCTTGCAACACAATTTTGAAGTTAAATCTCGTGGTTTGTCCGAATCCGTCGGATCGTCCGGCGACCCGCCCCCCGACTTATGTCACATGAAAGCCGGCGCGATTGCCCCAAAATCCGATTGTGTGCGCCAAAAAGCCGGAAATCTTCAGGATGTCCAACAAAAGTGCAGTCCGAGGGGCCCTTAGTAAATGAGACCCAGTGTTCTTACTAAATGTGCCTCTAAATGTTCATATGACAAATCTCTTCAATTCTCCAGTCGGGTGTTCCATTTATGGGACAACAATTTGTGTTTCAGCCTGAAACACATATTCTATTCCTGTACAAACCCTTTAAATAGAGTCTTCCAGCTCCAAAATCACCCTATACGTAAAACCAGAATGACGCATAACACTTTTTAAGCTTTCCAGGCATAACTTTCCCATTTCCCAGTGATCTGTAATTTCTAATACAGTTCCATTTTTATCTTTATGCACATGAGAAACATGGAGCACTGGTTTTGTGCCTGCTGGTGCACCAATTCTCTTCTTTCTACACTTTATTTCTATGGGAGATGTCAATAATTATGTTAAAAGTTGATTCTGGGTAGCAACGAGCACAAAGGCAGACACAGCTCTGACAGCGGAAGACAGAAATTTTTTTACTTTACTCAAAATTGACAGATTGCTTGGAAACAGGAAAACCATGTCTGAAAACCCAAAACATGTAGCGAAGAAGGTGAAAGGGTGGCAATCTCATATATTGTAAGCTCTTGTGAGCCAGACCCTCATTATTCTGCTGACTATTATATTACTGTGCTATGTCTCATTTTGTGTATATATATATATGTACCCAACAATTTGTAAAGCACTGTGGAATAGATGGGTCTGTATAAATAGAGATTTATTTTTATTAGAAGTTTTAATGGATAAGTAAGTAGAAATATGTATACCTACCCTACCCTATATTCTAAGATCATTTAGCCCATATATAACCTTCTATTGTTTCTCTTCTCATATTTTAGGCTACAGTTATTTCTTCAAAGACCAGTATTACCATGAGATGGAAGATAAGATATTGAAGATTGTTAAAATTGGAAATATAAAAAGTGACTGGCTTGGTTGCTGAGTTATACAATGTTGCATTAACCATATATTGTCATTTGTATGTATTCCAGCCTCCAGTATATGGTTTTTATTTTTGGTTACAGAATTGTACTGAATGACCAGTCTGGCACTGGTACCATGACAGTATGTGCAACTGCACCTCATTTTTATCATCAAATATTTAATGTGTTGTGGAGGATGAATAGGAAACATGGCAGTAAAAACATTTCATCCTAGTTAACATCTGTAAGAATCATTTCTATTTTTTCTACCAGCCAATCATCATGATGGTAAATGAATTCATGTAAACAACATAAATGATCACTGTGCCATTTACATATTGATGATAGGTCCATATATCCATTGAGGCACAGGTTGCCTACAAACTTGTGAAGATTCCTGTAAATGTTGAAACAGTAACACTATACTGTAGCCCAATATAAGTAATCGATTATGAAATTCATCATCAGTAATAACCGAGGTCTACGATTAGAAAACAGAAAATTTTCCAGAACAGCACCACTCCAATTTTTGTGCTTGGCATTGCATTTCAACCCCATTTAAGTATATGGAGCTGTGCTGCAAAACCAGACATGACCTGTGTACTGGAGTGGAGATTTAAAAAAAAAAATTTGTTCTATTTTCGTGTAATTATTTACCTATTATTTGATATTTGTTCTATTTGACAATTTCTATATGTTTCTAAATGTATCAAATAACCTTTCCTCCATTTACAATTTGCAGGACAACCAATGCAGAAAGTGCAATATAAAAATAAAGGTCACAACAAAGATATTTAGTAGCTTGTTTTTTATGCATATAAACATAGGCATAGCTTACTAATACTATGCATATTTAGAAAGAGACAAGTGATTATTAATACACTTGTTCTTTTCCATACACTTGATGTCAGCTCATCTTGGGTTTAAATTTCTATACTTTTCTTACTTCCTGGAGATGGGGTCATCGGGAATTTCCCCACTAACATCGACCCTACTTGTAAAAGAGCATTCCACGTTTCACCATTAATTCACTCAAAACTATGTAATAATTGCTTAGAAAAAATAAATACCTAGGTATATATATATATATATATATATATATATATATATATATATCCAAACAAAACAGTTGCTGAGTGGTAATGGTAACCAAATATAGTATTATTTTATTATTATACTTTTCTGAAGCCCACTACTTACTATGCAAACTTTTCTGTAGCCACAAAAAAGGGAGCATTATAAGGAGTGGGTATTAGTTCCCTCACTTATAATGGCCCCTGTTGGTAGCCACTGGTTCGCCTCAATCTTTATTTAAGCAGTAGAGAGAAAAAACAATTATACTCACCTGTCCTCATTTCCTCAAAGCTGCAGTCCTCGTGTCCACCTCTTTGAAGTGTTTGTACTTGGATCTGAAGACAGCAGATGTAATGATGTCATCACATAATGTCTGCTCTATGTAGAAAATATGGTTGTAAAGTATTGAAATACTGGCAAATTGGGCAAGTTTTAGCAATTTATGACAGAATTCTGTTGTAATTTATGGCAAAGAAAGTCTGTGATGCCTTGTGCCACATTTAACAGGGGTTTTTAGACAGTTTTAAGATACATTTATTAATGTAATGAAAAAAGTGGGTGTTGTTTAGCACGAAAAGTTTACATAAGAAAATATGCAAATACATCAGAATTTTGGAACATTTTCTGGTGTAAACTAGATACATATATTATATACACCAAATTTATCCTTTACTACACAAAATTTATCATCCAATATCAGACACAGTGATACATCTGGTGCATTATAAGGCTGCATTCACATTAGGTTTGATTCCCGACGTACCCTTACAATAGAGGACCAAGATGTGGGCAGTCTTAATCTTTTGATTGATCTTTTGCTTATATCTCAGTTAAAATCAAAGTGGATCGCAAAAAAACCCCAAGAAAATTAAAAACCTCACACTTTACTTTTATTCTATTAATGAACAGGAGTAAAACACAGGGCCCACAAGGCTTGTGGCCTTGAGTTACTAGCACATCTCCCTGCCTGATGCACTAGCCTGCTGTATTCTGATTCATCTTTCCCACTTTCACAAAGAAACAGCAGTATTTTTCTCTCCTCTTCTGTGGAGTCACTGGCTGTGGGTGGATCTGAAGCCAACTGGCGCAAACATAACATTTGCCGGCTTCAGCCTTGCGTATGGCAGCCGAACAGAGGGTGCGGGAAAAGGTTAGTATATGTTTGTTTTTTCTTTTTCTTCAATAGAGTTGACATACATGGGGAGAGGCTACTAACAGGGGGACATTACAGGTGAGGGGTTAAAGAAAAGGAGCTATCATAATCATATATCATAAATCATATAGGCCTTTGGAGACAGGAGATACATCCTTGGTGTGTACCATTGTTATTACTAGTAAACTACACACAAATTATATATATATATATATATATATATATATATATATATATACATAGTATATTTTCATCAACCATAGATCAGTAAACTAAGCTAGTTTTGAATGACAACAATCAGCACCATAACCAAGGTTTTCTTTGTTTTTGATATTGAGTCCATTCCCCAAATTGGAGTTTGGGGAATTGTACATTTAGGTTTCATCTTGGGGTTATAACATAAATGCTTATGGAAATAATTAGAGATGAGCGAACATGCTCGTCCGAGCTTGATGCTCGGTCGAGCATTAGGGTACTCGAGACGGCTCGTTGCTCGGACGAGTATTTCCCCTGCTCGAGATCGAGCATTTAATTAAAAAAAACACAGTGAAGAACAATGAAGAATAGAATAAAAACAGTGAACACAGGATCATTTAAGATAAAAACACAGTGCAGAACACAGTGCAGAATAGATTACAGATGTTCGGCACATCTGCTTACTTGTCGGGAGATACGCGCGGAACGGCTCGAACAAAATAGCATGTGAAGAACAATATATATGTGTGAAGAACACATTGCAGATGTATTTAAACATCTGCAATGTGTTCTTCACACACATATATATTGTTCTTCACATGCTATTTTGTTCGCGCCGTTCCGCGCGTATCTCCCGACAAGTAAGCAGATGTGCCGAACATCTGTAATCTATTCTGCACTGTGTTCTGCACTGTGTTTTTATCTTAAATGATCCTGTGTTCACTGTGTTCACTGTGTTCACTGTTTTTATTCTATTCTTCACTGTTCTTTACATCTGCTAACTTGTCGGGAGATAATATACGCGCGGAACAGTGAAGAATAGATCGCAGATGTTTGCAAATTATCAGAAGACATTATTTTTCAATTAAATAACACATTTTATTCCTGAACCATGGTCCCTTTGAAAAATGCTCGGGTCTCCCATTGACTTCAATGGGGCTCGTTACTCGAAACGAGCACTCGAGCATCTGGAAATGTTCGGCTCGAGTAACGAGCACCCGAGCATTTTAGTGCTCGCTCATCTCTAGAAATAATCCATTAATTGCTTCTTATTGATTTTAATAGTTGTAAAATATGTGAAGTTTTTATTAAGTTGCACTTAAGTGATGGTATCAAGAGTTTAACCTCTTCTTGCAGTATTATTATGTTGTAGTGATGGAATAGGCTCTTCAGGTCTGTTCATGCAATTTCTAATCATAGCAACCAAGTGGTTAAACAGAGTGGATAAAGTGGTTAAACAGAGGAAGGAGTTAAACCGATGGGTTTCTACATAGGCATGAGCCTCATAATGGCTAAGATGCACTGGCTAATGCAGTATTAAGAGGCCTAAAATGTTTTATAAAAAGGAAGAAAAACTTGTGCCACATGCACAAAATGTAATCCCTTGTATAACTTTTAC